>NC_057430.1:11064891-11365217 GCF_019457755.1 Venturia canescens
TTCGATTCGCGCGAGTCCTTTTGGATTTTTCCACCCAATTTATAACTCTTCGTCTCTCTTTCACCCTCGGACGTCCCTGTGTATGTGAAGGAGGGTGGGAGGTGCGTGTCTACTGGTCATCAACGTTTCCGCCGATAAGTACCAGCTCTCGCGGAGTGTGCTTCGTTGCCAGCGGTTTGTTCGTTGTGTACATAAATACGTACAACACCCGCGCCAGACAGAAAGACAGTTGGCGCATGGTACATTAGGTACGCCGATATTAAGCACACAGGGTGTCCCGTCGCGGGCAATCGCAGCTTCGTAATTGCGATTAAAAGTTCTGACAGAAAGAAACGGATGATTGCAGCGAGGAATTTTCCAATAGAATTTCATTTGATTTTTGAGGTTGGGGCTGATTCGAAACTTGGATCAAAAGCGCGAGGCTGTCGCTGAATTATGAATCCGAAACTACCCGTTAGTAGGACGCGAGTAAACAACAATAGAAAAAACAACAAACAAGCCCGGTTCGAACACGGGGCGGTGTTTATCTTTTGTGTTTTTTGCAAAACCCGCGACGCTCTATTTGCCGAGGCGGGCGCGAGAATGGCATACAAAACCGCGAGCTACGCACTCGGCGCCATTATGATCCGCGCTCCGCTCATCGTTCAATCTGATTTCAAGAGGTTTATGCATTATTGATTCGTACGAGCGAGTCCCATCTCGTATTATTGAACTTCGCGAGACAATAAACCCCTCGTTTAGCCTGCCCCTTCCGCCGCGAGCCTTCGGGGCTGTATAAAAAAGTGGAAAAGCAAGCTCGCTTAGGTAGTGAATTTAGTGACATCAAACTTCGGCCCCGATCCACTGAGAAAATTGTTTCGTGTCATATGCGCTTAGCTCGAGGACAATCGATCTTCGTCAAGGACATTTGCGGGCCGCCCCCGCAGCTTTAGCGCAAAAAAGGATGCTCTACATTCTCATTTTGTCGTTTACACACAGACAGACGCCGCCGGGAACATGTGCGAGATGACAGCGAACCGAGTCCCAGCTGAGACTCCTCCGGCAAAATATCTTCGAGATTAACCTTCTCTCCTTCTCCCTCTTCGGCTCTACGAGCCATCGGTGCTCTCTCGAAGCACGAGAAACATGCGAAACTCTCTTGTCGCTCATTGATGAGACGCTCGGGCGCGAAAAAAGCCGGAAAACTCATTAGAGCCTCGGCGCGATACACCCCCGAAAATCGGTCTCTCCTTCAGTGAAATGTCGTTCTTTGGCTGGGGAAAGCACGCCGGGGATGGTGCTCCTGATCATCATCAACAACATCCGGGGAGGAACCTCCAGGATGGACTTTTCCAAATCGCTTCGCAAGCCTGTCACATCCTTGTCCAGGTAAGACCCGAGTATTTCAAAAGTTCTATTTCGACGAGATTCCTGATTAAAAATTCCAAAGGAATGTCTGGATTTTGGGGGCTCTCGCGTGATTTGTGGAGGAAAATTTCTTTCATTCGCTTTCATTCGCGAATTCTTACTTGATAATCCTCATTAATTTTTCGCCGTGTACAAAACAACCTTCCGTGAGATCGAGCTCCCACTTTTTCTCATTCATTGTTCCACGAGCTTCCTATAATTGTGCGTTAACAATCGGAGATTCTAATTGAAGACTATTCATTAACAAATCCTCGTTAACGAGAATTCGTTATGAAAATCTGCTTTCTCTCAAGCGTTCCCTGCTTTCTTTAATAAAAGGACCAACCGAGCATTCTCGTTCGAAAAAGAAAATTACGGAGTCGAATGGGCTCGGTTATTAATCACGATCGTTGTATTCCAAGCCGAATTACGAGCCCCCCGAATTTTCATTGCCTCGTGAAATGCGAAATCGACGAGAAAGTTTCAAAGGTTGAAACTTCTACGAATTCAATCGACCAAAAGCGACATTAAATTCGTCTTCGATGAATTGCCAAGGTCAACAACACCCACAACGTTTCTTACGGGGGAAGCAACACCGTGACGAACGTCGCTTACTCAAAATACACCGGAGCAGGTGAATCAACCCACATCGCGTCGTCCTCGGGCTCAACGAACCAAAGAGGCCCTTCTTCCTCCAGCTCGAGGTCATACTCTTCTAATCACCCCGGAACCAGTTCGCAGAGGAAGGATCAAGACGTGCTGGTCCTTTTACCGACCCACAGAAAAAGCAGGACACCGCGAATCCGCCACAAATTATCGGTGAGTCGCTCAATAACGAGAGAAAAAAAAAGAACAAAAAACACATCAATTACTCATTCATCCAGGTGACCATGAACCCTGACAATTTTCTCAATTATTCACCAACCCCTCTCCGGCTAAATTCTCATCCATTAAATAATCAGCAATTCTCCTGCCGATCCTCTCTTCGATAAAATCTCCTGTTTTTTCAACACTCTGAACCGAATTGGATAATTAAAAAAACGATAATACACATCGAACCACCAACGAATCGAAATTTTTTCGACAAACTAGCTGAAGTGAGCGGTGAATATAATCGTGAAATAAGTTAAATAATAATTCGACTCCGATGCAGAAATTTATTGAATTTCGACGAGAAGTAAGCTCGCTCAATTTAGCGCCAGCTTCGAGCGTCGAACGAGCAGGGTTAAACGGCTCGAGGCGTGTATAAATATGCCTCGTAATGTGATCGATAAGCTAAATTATCTTTCAGCGACACAAAAGGTAGTTTCTTCCGAGCAGAGCACACTGGTAGAAAAATGTTGCGGAGAAAAGGAGGGGGATTTCGCTGAATGACGTTGCGAATCTAGAGCACACTGTGGCTCGATAATATGGGTCAGAATTTGAATAGCGCCGAGTATATGAGGCGAGAGAGAGAGAGAGACAATAGGCAGAGCGTTGGACGGGTCGAGGGAGAAATAGAGCCTCGTAAATGGCTAGAAGGTCAGGGCTTGTCGTGGCCCGTTACATAATTTCGATAACAATCGATACATATGGGGGATAAATAATCTCGCGAATATACAGATATAAAGCTGTGCCTTTTTTCCTCCATTGTGAGAGAAATTTCACGTTCTTTCGTCGGAAATGATGGCTTCGATATTTCGTTAAAATCATTTGCTCGAGAGACCTCTGATCGAATGATCATTCGTGAAGATTTTCGAGCTTCCGGTATTTTTCATTAAGGAGGATCTCAATGGATAATTAGCGTTGAGGAAATTTGAGCATTGGCTTATCGTATCGCTGAAAATAAAAGGCGTACTAAAGCGAATGACTGAAATACGAAAAGCTTTTTGACTGGGTCGAAATACAAGTGAAAAATGGGAATTAATCGCTTTTTGAAATTTCACGCTTCGCAGTCGTGAATTTATCAAACTTTTTAGTGACTCGAGGGGGACGAGAGACTCGCGAAACGTCAAAAAAGGCCTATGAAAATTCTACTGATGGATCGATAATTTATGGAAATAAATCGTTTTTATTTGTTCTAGACAAATTACACAATCAATGATTTTAATTGCAAATTATAACGAGTAATTACGCAGCAAAGATCGTTATTCCGTGGAGAAAATGGTGGTTGATATGAATTAGAGAATGCAGTGTGCTCAGTAAACACTAGCGAGAGCACACTGTCGAGGATGATGAATTACTTGACAGTTTTACGTTGTGTCTTGTCATTTCCGTATAGACACGTGAACTAGAGAATTTGAAGGTGAAACGAACGTTAAAGACTCTCGTTGTACTTGCTAATGTAATAACTCAAACAATTGGGGAGGAACTTTGAACAATGGAAAAACGTTGTTCGAAGAAACATAATTGTTCGAAGAAGTTTCAATGGATGTAAAATTCTATTTGCATTCACATTTTTTGCTCCTCTTATAAATTATACATCGACGTTACCGAATTATATTTGATATTGGAGGAAAAAAACCTCATTTTTTGCAGTAAAAATTGCACGTTGATTATGTGGTACAATAATGGTTGAGTTCGCGTACTTTAAGTTTTAGATTTCCGGTAGATTTATGTGGGAAATTATTAAAATGCGAGAAAGTGCAAAAACATTCATTCGTTTATTTCCAATGAAGAATTTTATTCATTCAGGAAATGTTTGTGCAGAATGACGTGTAAAAAATCGTTCACCATTTGCTGGTATATTCGTGCAGAGGAAAGAAAACGAGTATCATCGTATCCAGGAGCAAGGAGATGGAAAAAAAGCTCACGAGAAATACAAAAGAGAGAAGCGCTATTTGGGTGTAACTGTGAGAAAGTGGCCACGGGGTCCCGCGGGAGGGGGTGAGAGTTTGTTGGAAACTTGGTGGAAAAGCTCGTTGTACTCATCGTCCTCGTCGTCCTGGAGACCAAACGAAAATTAGAACGCTTAGTTGCACGTCTCGGGAAACGGTTTGTGCTCGTTTGTCCCTCGCCCTCTGGCACTCTTCCATCCTCCGTCTCGCTCCTTCCCATTCGACTTACTCGACCCGAAATTGCTCGACGTTTCAACGTTGTAACGGAGAACATGGAGTGGCCCGTTTGCCCGTTTCGTTCTCCTCCGAAACTCACCCCTTCCATTTCCAAGCCCCCCCCCGACTCGTCTCTTTTTCCTACCAGGAATTCCCGATTTCTTCTCCCGTCCCATTTGCTTTTCCTTCTCGTTGTACTCCGACCTTACGTACTCTTCTGATCCACCTCGCCGGCCTCATTTTCTGCAACGGATTTCCTCCTCCTCCTCCTCCTCAGATAATACGACTATTTCTGTCGCAAATTTATCCTTCCAAATTTTTATCCACTCCAAATTCGCGTCCTCCTTTTTATTCGGCTTGAATAAATTTCGATCTCCTTAGCATTCGTTCAACTGACCTCCCCATCCCCGGGGCGAAGACTGCACCAGTATCGCGTTTTCCCAAATTATCGAAAATCATGCTAGAGTCTCGTCTCCGCGATCGCGTGTTCCAGAAACGTTCCAAATTCGTGCAATACCCGAGCCACAAAAAGGGGAACGCGCACGGTATTTAATCCCCCTTTTTACCTCCCAACGCAGTTTTTTCGTCTCGTAACTGCGTCGATAAAAATCGATAGTTTCAACTACATTTTTTCGTACATTGCAGATTCATACGAGAAAATCGATTGTGCTATAAAAGTAGCAGGGCTCCATATCGTATTAACAAATAAATTACTGAATTTTTAAAAAATTAAATGAATTCCCCAAATAATTCATTCTTTTCAACTAAACATGAAAAGTTTTGTAAAATATACAAACAAATAACCAAAATTATTGGTTTCTCACAAATAAACGAGTAAATTAAAAAAAAAAAATTAAATGAACGATTAAAATAATTGATTCTTCTCAACTAAACATCAAAAGTTTAATTTTTTGAAGTACTTTCTTTAAACAAATTCTTGAACTGTCGATCGTACACCATATTTTCGTCTTCCAGTTTGTTTTTCGGTTTAGGTTTGGTTTTGGATGCCGGATCAAAAGAAAAAGTTGCAAAGAACTTCAATATTTTCATCTGTAAATAAAATTTATTTTGTACTAATTTCTATTTTAGGAACAGGATCACGATGTTTCGTAACAATTTTCTTCATCCCCATTTTTTCGGCAAAAAAACCATTAATTATATATATATTCATTATGAATATATTTATCGTGTACGAGGCAAAAGATTCACCGAACGGTTCGATCGCAACCAAATGAGCAATACCCAGCTCCGAATACAAGCAAAGCCAAGCCCTTGAGCCTGCCCAATGTATAATGTAAATATTCGTACGAGGGCGAATGAAATTCTGCAATTTAGCATAGTTAATTTCTAAACACTTTGGCAGATCATCCAGCTTGTGTGCGAGTGCCTCGAATTTCACCATGTTAAACTGTGAATTTCGATTGTGAAAACAGAGTGCTAACCGTAGCAAAACGACATTAACAATTCTACTTAACAGTTCACGGTCGAGTCAACATAAATTTTACAATGTTTGCTCGGTGAATTGTGCAGGAAAAAAAGCACAGTTTGAACCTCTGTCAGAGCAAAATCCTCGATTCAGAAGTTTTAATTATAAATTTATTTGAAATTAAAAATGTTTTTGGCAAAAAACTTCAAAATGGGCGATAAAAACGACGGTGTCATAGTAATTTTTACAATGTTTTTCTCTCCGTGTACCAGAAAACAGAGACGCGGTTTCAAATCCACGATGAGCTCAAACAGAAATTTATCATTTTTCCTTCCCAAATGTGCATGCTGATTTTTAAATAACCGTAGCTTTAAGCGTCACTTGAATTCATCCGTATTTCAAATTGAATAAAAAACGTACAAATGTCCGGATGAAACAATGTGACTGAGTAACATTTTCTTCGAGTGTTGAGAAAACAAAAATTAATCAAGCATAAGGCCAACAGTTACTGTTCAGCTCTGGGACGTAAAAATAACAGTTCGCGCATGTTTCACTTGTTATTCAATCGGCGAGTGCGATTATGCTGTCTCGCTCGTGAAACGTGCGTTTTCTCTCTGTTTGGAGGATGCTCGTAGACATAAACGTATATTTGTAAAAGGTTTGAAAGGAATAATCGTTGTACTACAAATGTTATGATTATCTTGACAGGGAGATGGGGGAGGCGTACAGTTGAGAGTTTCTCGGCTAAACATTGTGCTGTCGAACGATTAAGCTTTCGGGTCGTAGAAAAGCTCGGCGAAGCGTAGACGCGCGAGTATATTTTCGCGCGGGAAAAGCAGCACAGAGAGAAATTTACGTACGCAACGAGCGTGGCAACGAAGTACAGTCAGGAGGGAGGGGCAGGGATGAGTAATTAATCGACTGTGGATGCTCGTCGATTGTTCATTAACACGAGAGCTTTCTCATACGCCGCCGTTGAAGACTACAAAGGAAAATTTCGCGGTTAGCTTCATTCGCGATCTGCCAGGACGAATAAACGAAGCGGCGTCGCTCTCTCGCTCTCTTTCTTCCTCGTCCTTTGAGTATCGATGTCCTCATATTTCCTCAGCCACGTGGGCGTCCTCCATTTTGGAGCGTTTGCGATTCTCTCTGACTAGCTCGAGCTCTTTGTCTTCCAGTTTCATTCGCTTCCGTTTTCTCTCTCGTACACGCAATCACACACGTGCTGCTCGTGTCCCAAGCATAATCATTTTCCCACCGGTCCTCTCGCCTCAGCCCCTTCGTCCTCCGGCGGCGCCGCCGTATCGCGAAGCTTCCTGCGTTCCCGGAGCTTTCCCCAAAGCTTCGACCGCATCCAATTAACCGTAACACAATTAACGGCAAGAGATCAAAGCGAACTGAGAACTCGCGAGGGATATGTGCGCGAGGAAAATGAAGAACGACACATGTGCGGTGAATATCGATGCTTCCTGTATGTCCAAATTACCTAAACAAGCCTCCGAGTGTCACGAGACATCCGCGCAGGTAGTCAGAATGTTTATAATGCCATTGCTAAGAAAAACGACGCCGGGGCCCGGCGGTCTTTCAATCATCGGCTGCGCTCCACCGCAGCGGAGTCTCTGCGACAAAATAAAACCTCCCGCGCGCGCGCGCGTAAACTTCCCCCAAAAGTCCGAAATCCAAAATGCCCGCTTCGAAATCACTTTGGCTTCTAAACGCGTTTCCTCGCACGCTGATATTCACAGAATGAGGAAAAACCCGCTCCAGCGACGTTCGGGCTTGTCACCATCAACGGCACTTTCCATTTGTCACGGCTCCCGGAGCTTTCCCGCTCCTTATTTCGTTACGAGAATCTCGCGCCCGGCCCCCCGTCCCAGTACGCATTGGTCCTCGCTCCTGCTTTTTCCTATCTCACCGAGATCCATCCTTCATCTCGTGTTTTCGGGCAACGTTACTTCCAACTTCGGAGAAACGTCCTTGACGACGTAATCCACTCCCCCCCCCCCCCCCCCCCACCCGGCTCCTCCTCCTGCCAACAGGATAAAGAGGTCCTTCATTATAACCCTTGCGCCGAGCAAACTCTCCTTTATACATAATATAATACGAGAGTACTCCCTCCCTCCCTCCCCCCCCCTTGCCGGAGTAGCGCGTCGCGTAGTCGAAATTAAATTTGTTCGAGAATTACAGAAAGCAAGGGGTTCGGGAGAAGAAAGGGTGCAAGGGGCAGCGGGGGTTGTTTAGTTGTTGGCCTACGCAGTCCCCGATCTCTCTCTCTCTCTCTCTCTTGCCCCCGACATTTTCTCTCATTCCACGGCGTACTTATGATCCCTCCTGGCACCCTTCCCGTATCGCGGACTCTGCACACAGGGCTTGAAATCGACGCGCCTCTCCGTAACTGTTTTTCGTCACGAAGCGTTCCCTCTTGCTGGCACCCTCGTCCGCAACAAGCGCTTATTAAGAGTCATTATGGTCACGTTCGTTTCCTCTTTCCCTCTTGATTTTCTCGCTGCCTTGCATCCTTCCCTGCCGCTCTTCCGTCGGAACAAAGGAGAGAATAAACGGCGGAGGAACACCGCGGCGGGGATATTCGATGAAGTGGATCTACGACACGGCGACACGGTCCCGTCGACAAAATGGCTGGCATTCCCCCCGCAATTGCCTCGGTAGGGAACACGCGAACTACGGTTTTATCTCGTTCAATGTCCTACGGCGATTATACGAAAAATTGGAATTTCGGCAATTCCATAAACTCGTGGGAAACGCACGGGAAATACTTGACGAGTTTTATCCTTTTTTCGACACTTTTACACTGCGCGCCATATGATCCCTCGAGGCATTCGCATCTCGGCCAACTTTGTTGGAAGGCTGTACATCAATTCCCTTGCGGTTCTGTCAACGAGAACTCTGCCACACGATAAGTAGCTTAAATACCAGCGAAGACTTCAAGGCCCTCTGACATGAGGATTTCCTTGCTTCTTCTCCACTATACACCTATCTGTGAGGATAATTGTTGAGTGCTCGAAGCATGATCGAAGAGAGGATCCCACCGAAAGCTGAGTACTTCAGTCAGTTAGAAAATAACTTGTCCATTCAATGCCGAAGGCTTACGCGGCGTTGAATTTCTCTTTGAAGTTAGCGCAAATGTTCTCCACTGAACTTACCAGATTTTCATAAATGGGAATAAACTGCCGGAAAATATGACATTGACCTTGAGATCTTTTTCGTCCCGGTAAGAAACTCTCGAGCTGGTTGAACCAGGACATTCGGTCGGATCGAAGGAGCGCCATTAATCATGCAAAAAAGAGGAGCCAGCAGGCGAAGGACAATCCATTAATTGCAACATCTAATCCCTTGATTAATGTTACACTACCTTCATATGTTTCTTGGTCCTCGTAGATTCCCTTGTTCCATTAACTCATTCGGTACGACCGAAGGAGGTTCCCTTTTCCGTATCCTCGTCGTTGATGCCACCAAAGAAACCTCAACCTTTCTCCTCCTTACATATCAAAAGGACGAGCAAAGCAAAATCCTATAATTCCTTCTCGCTCTCTCCGTCTCAGGCTCTTGTGTGCATGACAAAACAACGTCAGGGGGCTTTTCCACGTTGGAACGTCCCAAGGGCATAGAACGCTCTTACTAAGATACTAAGAGAGCTTTGAAATTAGTACCCTCCCCTCCCCCTCGCCCCTCGCCCCTCCGCTCTCTCGCTCTTTCCCTTCCACGTACTTAACGCAGAGATCAATAGCTTACAAACAAAAGGGCAATATTAACGTGATGTTTTCATCTTAGATTCTCTTACAACGTTGATGAAACTCACAATGAGACTCAGGCAGCTTCACCTTAGAGTCGTCGCTATTCAAGACGCGATCCATAGAAACTCGAAGCTGCTCTTGGACCATTACCGAAACAGAAGCTCTTTCTCTCTCTCTCTCTCTCTCTCTCGCCCCGGTATTTGTACACCGAGAGCTGTTTTGCTTGGGATTTCCTCAAGTTTGCGATAGTTATTTGACCCTGGCCTCTTTTGTTTGCCGCCATCGAATTCATACCGAGTGAATGAGCCACGGTCTTGCCACGATTTGTATCAACCCTTCGATATGTGACCCATTGGTTAAATCAACTGGAAATCCTTGACACTTGTGTACACGACTCTCGAGCTTCACTTTTAACCCTCTTTAGCACTGACGAGCTCGAAGCTCCCTTGAATCAGCCCCTGCTCTCAGGCAGTTAATTCGCAGGTGAGTCGACGTGACGCTTGATCCGAGAATGGACGACAAGAGGATCGTCACCGCGATCGTACGGATCGTACGGAGATATTTAGAGGAGATTTTAAGGGGGTTGAAGTTGCAGTTGGAGACGACTGATTCGAGAAAAGTTGTGAAGAGTTATTATGAGAACTGCGGAAACGAGGATCAAGCTTTGCGGCTTCGATTGGAAGCTCGCAGGTGTCGTAATCGAAAACGCTGTAAAAAGCTCGAGGACACTTTCGGTGCTCCAATTTTTAGAGCTTAATCCGTTTGACCGCCTCGTTAAATCGAGCCCACATCCCTAGATACGAGGATTAAAATAAATGGTGAACGTTCGTACACGCCAACGAAGGAAAGTTGACGTGCGTGCGCGGCGACACAATTTTAACTTGGGCGAGGAACGGCCGAGGGGGACAACATATCCAGCAGCGGAAAACACGAAGCTTTTTCTTCGCTGCAGACAGAAAACCTCGCAATCTCGTTTCCCTTCGCGCTCCCACATTGTCGACGTTGCTAACAAACTCGTGTTTATTCTTTGCCCCACTAATACAACAAAGACTCGCACAATTTGTATACCGATATTAAATATTTTACACAATAACAAAGACCCACGCAGGGATCGGTCAGCGCTGAAAAAACCGGGTGAATCGAACGTTTTCTTTTTCTCTCGTTTATTAGTTTTTTTCTTCTCTTTTTTGATGAACGTCCCGATACCAGTAGGCGCGCATGTTGTTGTAGCGTGTGGGGCGTTCTACGCCTCGCGCAAACTTCTCTTTCCCACGTTCTCGCGTTCTGCACCCGCTCCACCTGGAACTAGTTTTCCCGTGACGGTTTAACCGGTCGGACAGAGCACGCGACAATTCCAAACTCCTAACTCAGTCACTATTATTTCTCGCTGTGTGCTACCTTTTTCCTCGATCTCTTCTACTTCCGCGCTCCCGTCTGCTGGCGCATTCTCTACTGGAAAGGTAAGCTGCAGATCGCTCATCACTAGTGAGTTGATTCTTCCCTGCTTTTGAGATAAACCATCAGTCGTGAGGCGCCTCGACCATGTCCAGAGGTCGCTTTCGCCCTTCGCCGATCTTCGTCAAAAGCCTGAAGCTTCCAACGGACGCCGAAGCTTCAGCGTCTTGTGGCTTCCTCCCCCATTTCGCGATCCCGGTTAACCACCATTTTGTTTCGCAACGACTCTCTCACTGGATGAGACTGGAAAAGAGCAGTTGACGAGTGTTTTGCTAAAGTCTGCGAAAGACGCGAAAGAATATTGCACAAAGTAAGATTGAAACTAGCGGGAATTGGGGCTATTTCGCGAGTGCAGTTGAAGCCATTCTGTTTTCTCGATTCCGTAACGCGCCCGGGCACAAGAGTCGAAGAATTCATCGCAATTAAGGTAGCGTATGTGCAAAGACAATTTTCCATGATCCGCAGGGGAGAATCGATCGGGGCTGCGAGGCTTTCTCCCTTCTGCAGGCAGAATTAAACGTCCGCCCTCTCCCGAGCAACATGCTAAAGAGCGAGGGAGGGAGAGGCTCTCGGTAATCGTGCAAAAGGTATAACTATTTATATACACGAGAAGTTGTAGTGCGGCACGAGGCTGCGGAGTTTCGCAAAACGACCCCTCACGAACTGGTGTGTACCGGGTCAACGTTACAACCCGCGTGACTTCACCCCGTCCCTGTACACGTACCTTAAAGAAGAGGTCTTTCAAACAGAAGGTCGCAAATCCGTTGATGCTTCGTGTTAATTCGCGAGGGCTCGGGGCCTTTTCCTCGGCGATGCTGGCCTCGTGATACAGGTACGAGGACGAGGAGGAGGAGGAGCAAGAAGTTTTGCAGGCTTCTGCGGAGGGGGAATTAAGTTTAACACACTCCAGGGGTGATTTTCTCGGCAGTCCTCGTGGAACAACCGAGCGGGTTGAAAAGCCGTTTCTGGAGGCCGGAATCCCGCGCGCTGTGGCTGCGGGCACGATTAGTTGCTCGTTGGCAATCAGTGATTTAAGGGAGCTCCCGCGCGCGCTAGAATCCCGCCGGCAAAAGATTTCGCGATCGTAATTTAGTGACGCGGAATCTTTTGCAGCGGAAAATAGCTGTTCTCGAAGACTCGCCAACGTACGGGACACCGAGAGGGTCAAGGGTCGTTGATTTGTCGCTCGGATCGTCTTCTTCTCACCCACAAGGTACACCTGCGGCACACACCGCTTCTAGTTTTATGTGTATCGACAAATACACTCCACTCGTACGCCTCCTATGTGTACGGTCTGAAGAGGCTAAAGGATATCTCGATATTCACCAAGCCGAAGACGACGCCCAACGTCAATATTGACCCCGGCGATGGATCTTGCTCGCCTCCGTCGTCGTTTCCGCTCCCATCGGACCTTTCCCGCACGCTACCCGCGCTATTTCTTACCTTCGTTTGTTCCCGCGAAAACGTGAGCGAGCGAGAGAAAGAGGACGAAAAAGAGGGCGAGAGAGACTCGGAGAAGCCAATGGCAAAAAAGATGTTCCGCGCAGCTGTTAATTCGGCCTCTTTGATCGATGGGACGTTAATCATCCGAAGAGGTCGTAACTCTCTCTTAGGGCTCTGACTACAAGCACGCAAAACATACCGAAGGACTCTCTACATCGTCAAAGACTCCTTAATTATCGTGGAAATAGAATTACGCGATATCGAACTCCAATATTTCAGTCAACTGCATCTTTTTCTCATCGTTCATATATTTCAGGCTTGCTTCACCCGTTTCCCGCCATTTTCCGTCATTACGCTTCTTCTTTGAAAGCTTTTACGCTTGAACAAATACTGGCCAGAGCGCCGGTAACCGTTTTCATAAAAAACTGTTACCTTTGAAAATATTGAAGCCGCGGATTCGCCCAGTTTTCTTCATTTTTTGTTAATATTTCTGTCTGCAGGAAAATTTCCGCGCTCGGCACGATCCTTAACTCAATCCGGACTTTTGTTTTTCATACTTTTCAATACGGTGGCGTGACGTTTCAATTAAATTTTGTATTTTTACGCACGGAAAGTTCTTCGCCCGAAGCGCACATCAATCTGCGTGAGTTTGGCTGAAAAAATGTCACGTTCGTTCAACGAAAAGTGCTACCGATCCATCAACACTATGAATAACCCAAAATTATTGAAGAAAAAAGAATATTCTCAGAGTTTCCTCGAAGCAGCGCCAGAATCTCTGCGGAAGGATACAAAAATCTTTTTTTTCTCCTCCCAATAATTATATTCTCAGACCAAAATTGATTGATGATCAATTTCAATTACACGAATATTTACCGGGGCCCTGCAACGTCGCTTCATTGGCCAAGCAACCACGAAAAGGCGCTGCAGCGCCATCTCGTGACGAGGAAAACAAAATTGCAGTCTCCGTAACGACCGAGGTGCACAGCAGCTTCTCTTATCTGCTGTCGTGACGAGGGATTTTCACATTACCCTGGATCCGAAGATATCATCCGTATAGGAAAAACGCTCGCCGATTAATTTTGCCTCAAGCTTGTTAAAACCGACCTCCCCCAGCCCAAGTATTTCTCTAAAATATTTTCTCCAAAAAAAATGAATTTGAATTCGGAATGAAAAGACGCGCACTTTCGATCACTTTCTTTTCTTTTGACAACCCCCCTCGCCATTAAGCACCGCTTTTTCTGTTCCGATGCTTCGGCCTACGTAGCCAACTTGAAGCATTGAAATAGCTGACGACCAACGAGTCAGCGAACATCTACGAAATGAAGCGAGGATTGGAAACGTCTAATTTCACAAGTGCAGAACGAAATGTCGAGTTTGAAAAGTCGCATGGAACTGATGGTTGGAGGGCAACGAACGATTCGATGCGATTAATTCAGTGTCGTTTCGAATATCACTAGAATAAACTAGATATTTGAGAAAACATCTTGACAAAGGATTTCACGAATGAAAGAGTCAGTTAACTGGAGACTTTCTTCGTCGTAGGCAGTTATTCGCGGTGCAGTGAGAAATTTCTTTCGAATTTATCGCCCCCGCTTTCCCCTTGCGACATAAAAATTTTCTTTCTTTCGGTTTATTATTGTTTTCTCAATGAAAAAGTGACAGAATCTTTAGCTCGAAAATGGTCAAGCCGAGTCTTCTTTCGGTGGAGATGAAAAAAAACATTCGTGGCGATCTTTCGAACGAAACATTGTCAGGAACGCAGGCATCTGAGAAGGTACATTCTGAAACGTGACACCGCGACAAAAAACATTCCAAGTTTCTCGACTCCGCCGCCAGGGGCGCCACTCTCCGTTTCATTCGCTTTTCTCACATCCCACGCTCTTTTTATCGTGCAATTCGACCGGGAATTCTGCTAATTTTGATAATATCGTGTTTCAGAGACCCGACTATTTTGACAAGCAAATTTATGAGCTCGTCAAACTCTTTTAATGACTTTAAACAATTCTTTTGACGCGCTGATACCAACAGAAATAAATTATGCTTTGCAATTAATGAAGTCATTATTATTCCACCTTTCATTCATAAATCTTTCCTTCAACATTTCAAGTTCATTTAGTATTGTAACCACACAGAATTCAATGATATTAAGGGGGGAAAAAACATCGAAACTGTCGATAAAAAGGCAATGAGACGATTCGATAAATCATTTTTTCATGTTTGCTGTTTTTAATTTGTTCGCTATGACGTAGACCGTATCTGAAAATGCGAGACTCGATGTCAGTTCGCCGCCGGGCGGAGACGACGATCTGGAGCTGTGGGACCAATCTGGGTTCATGCTGAGGAGCGACACCGACGATCCCCTCACTCACTCAAAGTTTGTAAACTCATTATTTACTAATTAATCTAACCAATTCTATAACTTACGATAAAAACAGAGGCGATTGTTAATTGCTTGAAAATTCATGGCTCGGCTAATTGTTCAATTGCAGCATTGATAATTGAGAGTCTCTTATAATTTTAAATTAACGCTGCATCCTTGGGGAGAATCGATTTTAATATATCCTCAAATCATTAGGAAACAGTATTCGCTCAATCGGAGTTGAACATGAAACAAAGCACGGCGAAGGTCCACTTTTGCGGTAAACGATAGTTTAAGGTCCTCTGATAACGATAAGCACAGTTCCGAGGCCTCTCACGGGGAAAATTTTGGATTATTTCATTTACAATTTTGAGTTTTTAACACGGTACATTTTGGGAGAACTTGCAATAATATTAATTGGGAAAAAATTGTACGGTGTTCGCGAGCTTCGGATAAGTTTATATCTCGTGAAGAAAATTTACCACAGATTCCGTTTCTTTTTAAAAAACATTATCTTACGCGGCTTTTAAGAAAGAAAACATGAAAAAACTTGAGTTTTTGAAGTGTCGAAATTATTAAGCGGATGTGAGTCATTACGTTTGGTAACAGCTGACGATTGAACTTTGGGCAAAGTCAGAAATCGCGGGAATTTCATCAAATTTATTTTTCAGACTGACTCACGTACTCAGTAGCTTCGCTTTTTTAAACGAATTGACCATTCCTTTTTCTCTCAGTGTCATTACACTGATATAAACTTTTTTCCGCACAATAAAAATGTTCTTAAAGTGTCGCCGGTACCGACTCAATCATCAACTTGCCAGGTTGAAGTATAAATTATATCTTTTATGATATCCTTAAAGCATTTTATTACATTTTTGTGATGAAAATATTCTCAATTCAAGTGTTTATTAATTTAATGAATACTTTAATTTAAGACTTTAATTTAATCAACACAAAGCAGTCGTGAACTTGACTAGTTGTCATAGAACGACCGAACTACTTGAAAAATCTATCAAACTCAAAAAATAAATAACACATAATTTAATTAACTGCGAGAATAAATCTTAATCGTTTCTTCGATCATCAAAAGAGCAAAAAAGTTTAGTTGCTTTTTTGAATGACGAGCAACCCATGAACCACAAGCATCCTTAAAAATGATGAATATATAATGAAATAATTTTGAAAATTGAAGTTTTAGTGAAATTTTCTTTGCTTCTTTGTTGAAAATTCAAGATGGGGGGCGCAGAACTGGTGCCGACCTAGCTGCATACCGATTTCGATAATCCTAATTCTGATCGTCCTGGTAGTTTTGCTACCACTCTTGGATCATGCCGCTGATAAGCACGCTTCGAATTCCACGTTATTCGGCAACGAAAGCGACTACACGTGCATGGAAAACTGTCGTATATCTTTGGTCGAATCGATACCGATAGGTATGCGTTATTCGAACAATACGATCCTCCATAACAGCACGTATCAAGCATGGATGGACCTCGTTTCATCGGCCCAGCACACTATCGAAATTGCTTCGCTTTATTGGACTATGAAACGGGCGGATGTTTATCCCGACGACAGCGCCAAAGAAGTGAGAATTTTACTGTTTTTAGAAGAGACAAACGCTCGGGGGAAAAGAGAATGAAAAATTGGGCTGGAAAATGAAAAAATGTCGGATAAAAAAAAATATGAAAAAAAAATCGTTTGCAGGCGAATGAACTGAATTTATCGCTCCAAAAATTCGACTCCCTTTCATATTTTTTCCTCGCGTTTTTTGAAGCTTGTTTGTTTTATTATTTTTTATTTACAGGGCGAAGATGTTTTCGAAGCCCTTCTCGAAGCGGGTCGGGACCGAAACGTGGCTATAAAAATCGCACAAAATATTCCATCGCAATTGAGTCCGAATTTGGACACGGAATACCTCGCTAAAAAAGCGAAAGCTCAGGTGAGTTTATCGACGAGTAATTTTTCTTCTAATTGTTAAACGAATACTTCGACTAAAAGAAAAAATCTAAATTCGTATATTCTCTTCAAATTCTTCTCGCCTTTGCATTTCATTTTTTGGAGCGACGAATAATCGATTTTCGATGCTTTAACTCTCGCAGAAGCAAGCGGGAGGGAGGTAAAAAAATGAAAAAATCAAAATGAATGAAAATAATAGTCAAAATAAGGAGGTCGGCGTTGAGGATCTTCAATTGAAATGATAAAAATAAAAATGAATGTTGTTTTGGTTTGATAAATCGTCAGGTGTTGAGCTTAAATTTTGCTGCACTTCTCGGGGGTGGTGTGCTTCATACGAAGCTTTGGTTAATCGATCGAACCCACGTTTACGTCGGTTCGGCGAATATGGATTGGAGATCATTGACCCAGGTCAAGGAGCTCGGTATTTTGGCGATCAATTGTTCTTGCTTCGCGAACGATCTCGCTAAAATATTCGAGGTTTATTGGCAACTCGGCAATGAGGGAAGAATTCCATCGACGTGGCCTGACACTATGGCCACCAAAATAAATCTCGACAATCCTATGAATTTTACTCTTGACAATAACAATTACAAAAGTTTCGTTGCGGTGAGTTGAGCCCGATTAATCGATACGAATAAGAAACCAAGAGATTCGTCTTGTCGCATTCATTCAATTCAGAGAAACTCATTGGTTTTTTTAAATTTCTAATTATAATCGTAATTATTTTTTTCAACGGGGTCACCCCGAGTGGCAGCTCCATTTTTTCGGGTTTTTTCGCGATTTTTTAGGGGCGAGGAAAAAACGTAGACTTAAATAATTTAATAATTAAATAATCCTTCAATTTTTAATATTTCTGTATGATTTTACTTCAGGCGATGGCCACTGCTTTACACATCGAAACGCTCTGTGGTTTTTTCATCTCAAATAAACAGAGTTTCTAAAGATTATTTATACACCGAGTTAACCCGAAATATCAGAGTTCAAAAATTCTATCATAGAGTTGAAATACCAATGAATAAACCCTTGAAATTTCAAAAGTCTATATTTTTTTTCCTCGCTACAAAAAAATCGCGAAAAAACCCCAAAAAATCCCAGCTGCCATACAGCGTAACCTCCTGAAATCATTTAAAAAAAAAAAAAACCCATAAAAATCAAAAAATAAATCAACACATCGATGTCAAAAAATACGATGAACACTTTTAACAACGAATCTTTGGTCCATAGAGTTCGCCACCTCCCCTCTCACCTCCGGGCAGGACTAACGATCTCGATGCAATAATCCATTGCATAGAAAAAGCCGAAAAATTTGTTTACATATCGGTCATGGATTATTTTCCCCTGACTATTTACACGGCTAAAGTAAAATATTGGCCGATAATTGACAACGCCCTGAGATCGGCGGCTATAGATCGTAAAATAACAATTAGGCTGTTGATATCCTGGTGGAAGCATTCGAGACCCTCGGAGGATTATTTTCTTCGATCTCTCGTCGACTTAACGACCAGTTACAAAAACGTCAAAATTGAAGTTGTGAGTCGACGTCGAATGAAACATTTTTTATGACTTTTTATCTTTTATATTCAAATTAACTTTTTATTTTCCTCGATTTTGATCTACCTTTCAATCGCATTGCAAATATTTCGCATTTTAGAAACGATTCATCGTACCCACCAATCCGGATCTCGATAAAATACCATTCTCCCGTGTTAATCACAACAAATACATGGTCACCGACGTCGCAGCTTACATCGGTACGAGCAATTGGTCCGGAGATTATTTTATCAATACTGCAGGTCAGTGAAATTCCCATGGAAGGTTTTATTCGTTAGAATGACAAGGGATATCTGAAATTAACGAAAAAGTAACGATCGACTCCATTATCGTTAATAAAAAAACTCGAAATTCATTCACAATTCGAATGATGAATGTTAATCAAGATGGAAATTCAGTGACGAAATTCGTCGAACGATATTATTTCTCGATAATTAAGGTTTGCATCGACTCATTTTTTATGTTTCTTTTTCCTTGTTAGGAATCGGAATGGTTTTCGAAGATGTCGGTCACAAAAATGTCAACAGCATAAGGAAACAGCTCGAGGACATTTTCAATCGAGATTGGAATTCGGCTTACGCGCATTCCCTCGAAACGCCGTGTCCCATGAAGGAATCACTGACAAGAGCAACGCCCCGAAGTGATTTTATGCTGCCACCAAATTCTCACCATGTACCTGCCTGAAATCTGACCGGAAAAAAAAACATTTCACGCGATGTTCCGCTCCAACTGTTTGGGCGTTATGGTAATTGTCGTTTACCAACGTTTATTAGGCCTAATGTAAATACCTTAAAGCAAAAAAGTCTCCCACTTGCTCTAAAATCTTTAACAATAATAATCGATGATCCTTGTCGAAAAAAAAAATCCCAGTTGCGAATAAACCAACGGCGAAAATTCATCGAAATATTTTTTAATTCTTTTTTTACTCGAAACTGTTTTCAGTTGTAAAAATCATTGATACACTACCGCGCGACGTGCCTTTTTTATAATTTATCAAAATTTCATTAGCTTTTTTACTGGTTAATGAAAAAATGCTTTTCTCACTTCAGCATTATTGGAAAAAACATTCGCCATTTTTTAAAAACATTCTTTTTAAGTACGATTCCAAAGAAATTTTCTCCCAGTTAATTAGCTCGACGAAGCGTTAAGTTTTTTTTAAATATTCCAAAAAAAATGCATTTTCTCATTCTAAATTTCTTGATAGTTATTCGAATCCAATTCGTAGTTCAGTGTACGATGCTACTACGGTGAAATATTTTTCGAAACTCCGATAAAAATGTTTATCCTTAAATATAAATATTGTCTTCGCGCACCAAATAACGTGCTTATTAGTCTATAATTAGATAATCATGGAAGAATTAATTGTTATAATTGTACGATTGTTGAGAGGGGAAAAGAGAGTAGAAAAAAATGCATAAAACGAAATGAAGAATAAAGAAAAGAAACTCTGCTCGAAGAACTTGCCTCAAACCCATAGATAAGTCTGAATTTCTCCTTAACGAGCTCCAACTGCTCACCGTTTTTTTCGAATGTTGATAAAGGTGAAAGTAGTGCACGAAATGAGTGAGTTTTGTGGAAAATTTGACACGAAAAACTCGATGAAACGAATGAATTGTTTGAGAAAAATGCCTTAATGAGCTCGTCGCTGCAATATCAATCGCATCGAATTTATGGGCCACACTCTATTTTCGTCACGAGCGTGGCCTGCTTTTAAGGAGGCACGAAAACGAAACACCAAAGTCGACGTCAGGGAGCGAACAAGGTGAGTCCTGCGATAAACGTCCATTTGACGAATGACGCAAGTCGACACGCCGAGCAAACACTGACACACCAAACAAATTGTTTAAGTATAGATGCTGCAACGTAGGTGCAGTTCGCCGGATTACGTCCAACTCAATATGCACAGATATTTATTTAAACAATAATAGTGAACTGCGTTGGAGAGCATAAAACGGTAAAGCCTCGGGCTGTGTACATTTCCCACCAATCCTTCGGGCCATTCACGATACCAAGAGACCATCGTTGCATCGACGAGGCACTGAGTGTGCGAAAATAAATATCGAGGAATACGGAAAAGTGAGTTACAATATTCGTCGACCGATTTTATCGTTAGAAAGCACTTTCGAACGCTCGTCGTTGGGCAAACGGTTTCCGAACGACGATAAAAAGTAAAATTTTGTTATTGCCTAGTCAACGGCGCATTTGTGACAAAAAATGGATTTTGCATTCCTCTGAGCTCCGACGAATATCTCGAATCCGAAGAGCTCCGTTGTTCGAAGCTGTGAATATAACGAAATCCAAAAGCAGACGAAAAAAAATGTTACAAGAATTTTCGAAAACATCGTTTTATGATCGTTCGTTAGCGGAATATTCGCTTTTCTTCTTTTGGTAATCTCGCCCTGAAACTCAGCAATAAAAGGGCGATAAAGATTTCAAGTGCGTTGGGATTTAAATGAAATTGCAGCTCCGCTCCTCGTTCGCCACGGTTCAAGGCCAGGAATTTCACTTTTAACGAGAGCCTTTTGAACGAACGATAAATTCACAGTAATACTCACTGTCTAAATATGCATAAGCACGCCTTTATACCTATTTATATACTTCCGACCAATTTACCTCTCTCGAATCGTTTGGACAAACGTTTTGCACTACTATCAAAAAACCTTGTATTTATTACGGTATTAAACGTTATTTACGAACATGCAGCTTCAATTAAGCGTTTTGCAAAGCAAAACAGCAAATTCTATTGCATTTCTGTGTCGTGTAACAGAAAAAAAAGAAATTCAATTAATTTTCTTTGTGCACGTTATTTTTTCCGGGTTTTTGAAAGTTTTTCAAACCCTCACAATCTCATTATGATTCCATCAGTGATGAATCGTCATTCCAGCGTTTTTGCCTCTACGAATTTACCATCAATTACAAATATTCTATAAATAATGCTATCAAAATAACATTAGTGATCACGATTTTAACAAAAAATCAAAAACATTTTCAATAATGAAAGTATCGAGAAATAACAAGTGTCAAGATGATTGAGAGGAATGTAATATCGCATACAACGACGATTATTCAAAAGTCCGTAATATCTGATCGTTGCAGCGAAACTGCAGCCCGAAGTCTGCGTCTAATGACGTCCGTCCTACGTTTGGAAAATATCACAAGGTTTCTCGTCAACAACGATCACGATATTCATGGAATAATATTACAATTTTGAATGATTATTAAGTGTCGGAGATAAATGAAGAATCACGAGGTCAGTGATGTTCTGCCCCGTCGAGAGTGTAACACACGCTCCACACAATTTTTTTTATAATGAGCAATTTTTTTATGACGTTGACTCAGGTTCACCTGTACTCGACACTGTTAGCAATTACGTGAGCAAAAATAGAAAACAAACATTACATGAGCAAGTAATCGAAGATCCAAAAAGTTACTTTGTTCCTTGGCATGCTGGAAATGAACGATTTCGAAATAATTTGAAAGCTCCTCATCGAAAAAGAGAAAAAACATAGTCAGCCGACATCTAATGCTGTTGTTCCATCAGCCACGAGTCGATTGAAAAGTGTCCCGAAAATTAGTCACGCTGCTGTATAAACTAGAGCATTTATGTCCGTATTTGACGTCTAGCTCGTTAAAAACCGATAATTATGACATTAACGATTATCACGATCCCTGCAAGGGAATGACAGCGCCTGCAAGTTATTCGTGATGAACGCCGATGACTGTGACACTGAATTGAGTCGAAGATATTGGGAGTCCAATGGCTAATTACTGGTTCGAGACTTCAATGGAATTTTGAATGTTGCTTTAAGGTAGTTCATGCACGAAACGATTTCCTTAAAAAAGTCTCGAGAGTTTCAATGAGTAGTCGACTGACACGCATTGGATAAACGTGTTTAAATATTTAAAAAACACACAAAACAAATATGAAAAAAACAGTTTGTGTTTTTTTCCCATTTCCATTTCCCTTTGTGCTCTCTAAAGCGATTTTTCATATAAAAAAACTGTAGTATTTTAGCCAGAGACGAATAAAATGTGGGGTTCAGTCAGTGATGGATTCCCGATTAATTAAGGGCTTGTAATTTTATTCGCCAGAAGATAAGTTTAAAAATTTGTTTACGATTTCGAATTAATAACTCTGAGATTAATTTAGAGTGATAATATTTTTAATTAGGAAGTAAAAATCGACAAAATTTAGACACCCATAAAATACGTTCCTTCGGGCACGATCCACCTTAACATATCGAACAATAGTAATGTTTCAAAAGAAACATTCGAAATAATATTCTAGTCTTTCACGCGATCTCAAAGTTTATCGAAAAGCACTTCGCCTTGTTTCGATGTTTCTAAATTAACCGAACGCCATGGTCTATTTTTCATTAATGTTCTCCAAAAATTCGCTGCAAATAGAAGCCACCGCTCGGTCGTTCGATACCGGTAGATAATTTTTTATAAATTCACAGTGTATTTCGACTGTCGAGGACGTTCGCAACGAATTATCAAAACGCACACTTCAGTGCCGCCAGACACGCGATGATTTTTCAGCTTTTTTCACTCTCGACTCTAATCGACCAATTTTATTTTCGGACTTTCGAATGTGAACCGTGGTTCGATGCGAACCGGTCCAGCTGACATAATTCAAACGCGCGATCCTCAGCTGATCAATCGGATCATACGAGAGCGCATTTTTTGCGTTTTCCACGTAACAATGTCGCTCGTTCGAAATATTCATCGCGCAAGTACGAGATGACGTTTGCTAGTTGAGTAACGAGTCCATATTTATGCAATTTATCGATAAGACTGTATCGAACATTTGGTCGATGAATATGCAATAGAAAAGATGAATGACAAGTCCAAGTATGAAATCTTTATCGAGCTATTGCGACGTCTCAATTCTTCGTCACGATCGAATCCCGATTGCTCTTGAAGTAGAAGATACTCGTGGAATATTCGTTTGTTGTTTATCAATTGTACAACGCCGGGCTGATTCTCCTGAAAAAACGAGCATTTCCGTTTGCAATTGCAGTCGAATCGGCGACTGGTGCGAGTGCGAAGATCGAAGTGAATTCGGTCGTTCACCGGGACCTTCGCCTTAATTTCTGCGAGCAGACACTTTCACGGTCGATCGAACGAGAAGCGCTCACCTTAAAAAAGCAACGGTTCATTTTCCACAGTTCCCTGCTCGAGTTTTATCTACCTACGTAAATTTCCAGCAGCGTTACGAAACTTTCGAAAAAAGCGCATTTTTTCGTCATCGCGGTAATTCGTCGTCGGTTTTAATTGAGTGTGAAAATATATTGGAAAAATAATTGACTCCCCCCGAACGGGATGCAGATCGAGCGAATCTCGCTCGTTCCAAAACCCAATGACTAATTTTCACTCACCACCATTCTCTCAACTCTTTCTCACAAATCCATTTCGCGAGGTCACTCCGCATCTGCGATCGGAAATAAAAGTCAATTTTTCCCCACGCGCGCACGAAACCCACGCTCCCCAATGACACTCGCACCCGATCAACGAGAAGTGAAAAAATTGTTGAGTCTCAGAGGTCGAAAATATAAAAAATACGATCGTCATACGATATTAAAAATCGAAGACTTTATCCACAAAAGCATACGCCGAAGATTTCGAGCTTTGAGACATTTTTTTAAGAGTCACGTTGATTTTTCCCGGTGGGGAGTATCAAGCGCGTACGTCAGTAGCCTTCCGAGTGTAACGTTTTCCTTCTTTTATTTTCTACGAGTGTACGAGTGTTGAGCTGTACTTGAGGTAATGGACACACATTATAAGAATAGTACGTGATAAGTTAAAGGTGTGTTTGTTCCCCACCATGCACCTCGTCAACGAATAGAGGAGGATCGGTGGTGGTATTATCGAGAGAGTACACGAAGAGTGTCTCATTGAGTGTAGCGCGTGTTGTCTCCTTACGAACGCTTGCCAGAGGTCCTCCGTCCTGAGTTCTCGATCCTGAGGAAACTCGGTGCCTGTTTCGAAGACGATAAAGATATTATTGTGAGAAAAAATCATTGAAACTGCGGGAATTATCGATCGAAATAGAGCTGCTTGAATCGATAATCGATAAAAGAAAACCTTTTGTTTTCGAGCGACTGTCGTACGCGCGGAGAAAGTGTCGTCCGTGTTATAGAAAAGCTGCGTGCCACTGGAATTCACGGAGCATCGAATAAGGTTGGTGAAACTCTTTTCCTAATCCTCACCTCCGACTTACCTTTCGTTACAATTAACGCACGACAACGAATCGCTCGGAATCTCTGTGGAATTTCAAAGAAATGGAGCTCGAAAGAGTGAGAGAGTGTGAGAGTGATCGGGAACAGAAGAACCGGAAGTCCTCAATGCCTGCACGAGTCCTCCGAGCATCTCCGTCAGGGATGCTATTTTTCCACTTGCTCATTTCCATCCGCATGAATTATGTTTACGTATGTTAATCCTATGGAAATTTATGAGCATTCATTGACCAAAACGCGGATTCAAATGCACCGTAAACGTATTTCTCGTTCAATTTCATTGGGAAATATTTATTTATGAAATATTTTTAATAATTAAGTTCGTAAACGATGATAATTTTAATAAGAATTCAAATTTGTCCCAACACCATGAATTTTGCTGATTTTGATAAAATTCAATAGAGAAAATGGAGGAATTCGAAAAATCGTGGACGATTTGAAAATTAATAAAACGAGGATGCAGCTCCTAAAATCTTCTTTGTGCGAATTTCGATTGCGGAAGCTCAGTGCACGAAACGACACTGAGTTGAGATGGGAAAAATTTCATTGGAAATTAAGAAAATAAATGACAAAAACATTTTCCGAAGTGAAATAGAAAATAGAAAATTAACGTACAACTAGAATTTGTTATTGGGGGGAGACTTGGCTGGGTTGCTCAACTATCGGTGAGCAATCCTGAACGCACTCAAAGGCCCCAGCTCGAGCAATACACCATCAGATGCATTATTTATCAAGCGTCTTGGACTTTTGAGATGGGACAGCGAAACAAGTAATCGAGAAACCCAAACGACTGACGTGCCTTCGTTCTCTTTCTTGTCTTTTTTTTTATCATGTTTGTTTTATTTTTTTTTTTTAATTTAATTTTTTATTTTTGAATAATCGTGTCGTCTCATTCGCACCTGAAGAAATTCAACCTGCGAAATAAATTTGTTGAGTCTAATTACATAAACCGAGTAAAGGAAAATTGAGGTTTCAATTGGGCAATTTAAGAACGATAATAATTAAACTGCTCAATTTCCACGTATCTTTGTGCACGTGTTTTTTTTTTAACTATCCACACCACGATTTGTTAGTTTCCTTCAATTAGTCAAGTGTCAAAGTAAAAATATCGCGAGATGGAGTCCCGAGGCTATCGAAGAAAAACGGTACTCGATGCAGGTTTTTTCACGCGTGAATTCCCCGATCGAAACCGGTATCCGATGGGTTTTTTCTTCACGTAGAAAAAAAAGTCACGTCATCATCTCCAAAATTTCTGGACCCTCGTGTTACGCTGTTCGGTCTTTCGGGTTTTATTTTTGTCACGGTTTTTTGCGGTAGAATTACCGTCAAATTATATTCCATCAATTGCTTCGAATTTGTGATTAAACATTATTTCATAAAGGAAAAACCGATTTTTTATGCATTGTCCTTCTTCGTTGCATGGCTTGCAGTTAAATAGAGTTCGAAGTGGAATCGAATTGAGCCTAACAGGAAAAACGTTCCACTGCATTTTCCAATGGCCTTACACGATTCTACTTTTGTTTGCACTCATTGACGCGAACTTTATCACTTATCACTCAGTTAGCTCCTATCTATGTAAAAGATATGAAGCTCGAGTGAAAACAAACAGGATTCGACGAGTTGATACTTTTGTGGGTTGCACAACTTTGCATCGGTCAAATGAAGCCTGAAAAAATATACACTCGATCGCGATGAAAAATCCTTCGATCGGCTCGATAATTACAAGCATATTTTTTCACTCCGACAACTCGATATCTTCAAATTTTTCGAGAAAAAAGTTTTTTGTTTATTTATCGATTGTTGGAGCTCGCGTGTCGACGATGAAGTCATAGAATTCGTCACTTTTTCGTGTTGCGTCGCTCTTCACTTTTTTTCTTTTTTCGTCACACAAACACGAGGAAAACAAATAAAATTTAACGATGCAACGACTATGGAGTATCTCTCGAAATCCGGGAATGAAGAATTCCCATGCAGAGACCAATGAAATTCGTCATTTTTATTGCATAATCGTATTAAGTTGGTTTTGACAATACTTAAAATTTTCACAGCCCAACGCGAAGGTTGACCAACTATTTATCGTCACGATTTATACACGAAATCATCGATTCCAGTCCGCCTGAAGGAACAAAAGAAAGAATCTGTAAAAAAAGTGTTTTTACGACGTTTCGTCACGTCTTACAAATGAACCACTATTTAGAGTCCAATAAACAAACAGAAAACACTGCAATCTCCCTTTCGTTGTGGTCAGCATGGCCACATTCCAAGGGAATAAAAAAATAATGATCGACTTGTTTTCGATCTTGTTTCAAGAAAAACATGAGAAAGCATGCGAGATTTGGGAGTTTTTGTCGGTTTTCAGTTCATCGAACTACCGCCGCGGTTGAACGATCGAGATTTTCAATTCTTACGAATCCTCGATTATTCTTACTCGAATCCACGTGGATTTATTTTTAAGATTATTGTTTTTATCGTTTGTTACGTAAACTCGTGTGAACTGTACACGCGGGGGGGAGCCGCGGTAATAATCGTGGAGAAAGTCACACACAAATATAAAAATAACATGATGGACGCGCTCGTGTAACCACAAAATTTCTCTCGCTCCCTCCCACCCGCTCGTCTTCTTTCTCGCAAATATTACACAGTTTCATCGTCATGCGAGTGCAAGTGTTGCAGGCAACACTTACGTTACTCAGCGATTAAAACGAACACGAGTTCAGGCCACTTCCATGACTCAACAAATCATTGGATGCTGCACGAGCCACGATCAATCGGTGTCTGTCCTTTTACGATGGAACTTTAGGTTACTGAGAACCGGAAATTGAGACGCGAAATAATTTGTGGACTTCGCTATTGCTTCTTTGGAAGAATCGTTTACAAATTCATCAACCTATGAAGGCGGGGAGAAAAAATGATTTTTTTCTTATTCTCAAAATTACTATGTAAATTTTGAGTCGAAGCATCCAGTAACGATTCAAGGATTTTAAGGTATTGCTTTCACGAACCCGAGTATTCTACAAATAAACTGGTTTTAAATAACGGTGAAGTCAAAGTACATGCGAATAGATTGGCGAAATTTCAGCTCAGCTTATCGAACATTTAATGAAGAATTAAAACCTGAAAAAATCAAAATTTTTACGGGAGCTTACGGAGATTCCATCATCACCACATTTCTATTCAATAATTCAATCCTAAATAATTCTAAATTCCTGATACAAACTGTCTCACAGACAGAAAAAATTGTAAGGAATCCATAGCGACGATAAAAATAAAGCGTTACCGAAACCTTAAAAAAGATTTTAACGATAAATGTTGGAAAAATGGCAGAAGCTTTTTCCACACAACCGCGACTTCTCAGAGATTAGTCATCAGTTCAAATTTCGAGTGCCTCGATTAGCGCCACCATAAAATACGCTCATGGCAGAGGAATACCTTAAGGAAGCTACTCAGTTACCTAACAAGTCATAAAAATATTAGACCATCATTTTATCCGAGTTCATCCGTCAACGTCGCTTTTCGATTTCTTGTGGCCGCGTTTATGTGTGTTTAAAAACAGATCATATGTCATTGACATAGTTCATTAGCTGCGTGGAACGAATTAGTTCTCAAGAAAAAGACTGCGTTTATACAAAAATATGTATGGAAAAAAAAACGAGTAAAACATTGCTGATACATAAATTTAAATTTATCTGGAAAGAAGCGAGTGTCATGCCTTATTTTAGTAATTACTCTGTTGAAATTTTGTTCCATCATCCTATCGATCGACAATGTTAACGTGGCTTGTTGAGGGAGAAAATAAATTACAGATATTTCGTGTTACAAGGGACGGCAGAGCTCAGAAATTAGTACGAATGATTTTTACATCGTAATTTAACATTCTGTAAAGTTTCATATTTTTCTGTCCATTAATACTATTTGCTGCTCAACTTCCTTGATGAATTTCATGAAAAATCAGTTGACTATCTCATTCGAGTGAATATTTAAGAAATTTTGAGAAAATAAAAAAAAATAATGAGAATTTCAAAGTTTCGATGTATCAAAATTCATTCCGATCCGGAAGACATCGGTGCCATGCGGCCGGTCAATTATCGTTCGGGTACGTGAAGTTCACGATCAAACTTTCACTCTGCACGACATCGGCGCGTCGGACCCGTGACCGCCTCATTTTTTTTATGGCTCGAGTGCAGTCGCATGCGTTTTTTCACCAGCGGTTTACGAATTTGATTCGATTGTTTATTCATAACTCTACGAAAAATAACCGGTTTCGGGTCGATGCTTTTGAAACGAAGGGACCTTTTGCCCCGACGGTTGAGAACATAAATTTTCATTTTTCATTTGCCAAAAAAGACGTGCGTAATTCGAAGTGATTTCCGATCAGATGCTACAACATTTGATCGAACGAAAAAGCGATGCTCTCGAGTATATTGAGCTCTCGATTGTTTGAAGTAAAAGAAAAAGCGGTGATTACGCACCTCGCGTTAGTACGTGCAAAGTAGGACTAAACAGCAAATATATACGAACAAAACGAGAAACGACGACGACGAGGTCGATCCGAGTTTTCTTTTACCGTATACACAAAATTTTTATTCCCCCTTCAAGAATAACGGTTTAAAAGAAAAAAACTGGTCGAATATGTGAAAAATGAGTTTGAAAAAAGTTCGCGCACTTTAGTGCGCCTTCATTTTTTCGCTCTTTTCAAAAAGAAGATTCACGAGGAATACTTTCTGTGGGATAGCCACACAAAGAATTCGTTTCCTCTTACATTTCCGGCTGCGTCACGAGTACTTTTACTCCTTAAATCATTTTTAAAATATTTGTTCCTCTCTCTCCCGGCTCTTTTGTTTGATTTTTTCTTTTATTATATTTTTGGATGTTTTTCTTCCGTGATCACTTCTCCGGAGATTTTTAGTGGGAATTCCGCGCTCGAAATTCATCTCGAATGCACTTTGAATCTGCGCCGGAGATTCTTTCTGCTTCGCTGCAAGAAAATACTGGCCTCTCTCGCTCTTTCTTTCTGCATACGATACGTGATCTGAATTTCCTTTGTTTTTTAATCTCGAGAGTCTTTCCCTTCGTGGAGAATGCGAATGGCCGAGCGGACTCGAGGAAATGTAAGAATTTGCGGTTTTTTCAGCAGGAAAACAAATCGAAAGATGGTCGAAGCACTCCTGGAATCGGGAGGTCAAGATGTCGTCGTTGCGCACAATGGACAATCGCGAGCTGGCACACCGACTGAATACTCACCGAGTATCCCCCAAATCACACCGGAAAATCTCAACCTCACAAACATTCAAAAATTTTACGCCGGACAGAGCATTTTCATAACCGGAGGAACCGGCTTTTTGGGCAAACTACTCATCGAAAAACTACTCCGGAGCTGCCCCGGAATCGCCAACATTTACCTGCTCGTTCGTCCAAAGAAGGGGAAAAATCCTTACGAAAGGACCGAGGAGCTTTTCGATGATCCAGTAATTTGAATTTTTCACATTCCTTTCAAAATTGACTCCGTTTTCTCTCATTTCTAAAACCCCTCCATGGAATCGCTCACTTTTACCCAAAAATGTTGAGCCCTCGATCGATTTATTCGCTACAACAAAATCTTTCGTGTTCAGCTGTTCGAGTCTCTGAAAAAATCCGTCCCCAAATTCCGCCATCAAATAGTGGGCATCGAAGGTGATTGCAGCAAGCCTGGCCTCGGGATATCGGAGAGTGATAAAGCGACCCTCATCAACGAAGTGTCGATAGTTTTCCACGTTGCAGCGACTGTAAGATTCGACGAGAAGATCAAGCTCGCTGTAGCCATCAACATTCAAAGTGTACAAGATATGATAGCGATGTGCAAGAAAATGCCAAAATTGAAGGTACTCGGAGCCCTGCCATTTTTTTCATCGCGAACCCTCGAACGGGGAATCGAAACGACCTGAATCATGAAAATGTTAATCGATGAAGTATAAAAAAATAAAATCGTTAAACCAAAGAAACTTTTCAAATATGTACAAAAAAAGTTCCTCTGGAATAAACTTGGGGTTTTTTCAACCGACTCGAGGTCGCTGGTCGCTGAATTTACATCAAAAACTTGATAACTGAATCGCTTTCTTTTTAAGTTCGATAATAACGTTCACGAGCTTCAATTACACTTGTAATTGATGAACAAATCGTCTCATTGAATAAAGGGCGTTCGAAACGGTGAAATTAAAAATTTCCCAGCAATGAAAACGTTTATCATTGAAATATTGATGAGCATTTTTTTTTTCAGTCTTTCGTCCACGTGTCCACGGCGTACGCTTACTGCACGCAGAATCCAATCGAAGAAAAATTTTACGACCCACCGATAGAGGCCGATAAATTAATAACGATGGTGGAATGCGTCGACGATCACTTGGCCAACGTCATAACACCGCAGTGAGTTAACAATTAAAGAAAAAAAAATCCATACGGTCGAAATCTCGATGAATATTTTTGCTAAACAGTAGCAAATATAGTTACATCTAAACTTTGTACCTGCAGACCTTAATGTCTGCAGCAGCTTCATTGAAATCGTGGAATAAAAAGCTCTTTTGCTTCCTCGATGCACCGCGATTGGAAAAAAAATGATTTGTGTCTGTAAGCACGCAATTTTTTTGCCCCTCGAAGTGCGTCACAGGAAAATTTGCTTTGTCGTATCAACGCTGTCAATGGACCATTATTATTGAATACAAAAGATGGAAATCACTCGATTGCAATGAGCTCGAGATATGCTGAGCGTATTCATGATTTTTTAAACGTCTGAATTAACATTCAACGGATTTGTAGTTACGAACGTCAGTCGCGAAGCAATAAGAAAACGAATGCATGGGAACTTCGCTATTTTACAGCATCCTCGGAAGGTGGCCAAATACCTACGCCTTTACCAAAGCCGTGGCCGAGAGTGTCGTCCGAAAAGACGGCGACGATATGCCGATCGGTGTCTTCAGACCAGCAATCGGTAAAAACAAAAGATTGGGCGAAATGCTCGAACATCGTTGGAAGTAACGCCACCTTGGCGCTCGGGAAATAAATATTGAAAATGAGCAAATTCCATGCGATTTTTTGGAAACAGTTTTGTTATTGAATTGATGAAAAACAGTGATTCGAGTAGATTGGAAAATGAGGGAAATTCGAGTCGCTCTTCTCGAAACTCTTGGCACTGGGAAATTCCTTCCTTATCGGACATCTTCCTGGGATTTAAAAAAATGTTTACCTCGCGACACGCGACAAGCCTGAGACTACTTTTCATTGATTTCTGTAAAAATGACAAGCGATTTTAAAAAAACTCATTTTTGCTGATCTCTTGATCTTGAAAAATGAATTTTTTCAACACGCGATTCAAATGGCATTTGAGCGATGGTTTTTGGGTTGAAATGTTTTCCGAATTCTTTGAATAACAAAAAAAAGATTTTCGTATCGATTTTTCCGAGCGCCGAAGTTTCGTCACCCTCTCATCATCGATTGTCGTCATAACTTGGTATTTTTTTTCCTTGCTTCACAGTGATTTCGACGTATCAGGAACCTATCAGAGGATGGATCGACAATATGTACGGGCCAACGGGAGTAGCAGCTGGTGCTGGCACTGGATTGCTTCGAACTTTGCACTGCGATGGCTCGATGCAAGCAAATGTTGTTCCAGGTGACATGGTCGTCAATGCCTTAATTGCGAGTGCTTGGGACATCGCCGAGATCAAAAAGCAAGTTTCCTTACTTTTTTTGTGCTCTAACGTTCTCGACTTTTTGCCACTCCATTTAAACAGTCACGAGAGCGATTGATCGTCGTAGAATTTTATATTTTGGACTTTCCTCATTTAATTGGTCCACGTTCTCGTCTCCAGTATCTTATTTTTGTCGATTTTACATAAATCACTATTTTCCAGAACTCAAATAATCGAACAAAAAACTTTTCTTTTTTACTCCCTCAATTAAATTCTCCCTCAATTGAATTTCGACTCTTCAATCCAATGATTTTTGGATCCCTCCGAGATTAACACTTTTTACTAATTCAATGAAATTCAATCGCATAGAAATTAGCAACGTTAAAACGCAACGAAATTTCGAGCCCCAAAAACTTCGAGCAATAAAAAAGAATTTCGTGTACGTTTCTACGATATACAATCGTCGACAGCATTCGAGCTCGATCGACTTGTTTAAACATTGAACGAATTTTTTCTCGTAACAGGACGAACTGCAATAGCGACGAAATTCCAATCTACAATTACGTGTCTAAGGATAACCCAATTACGTTCGACGAACTGAAAGACTTGTCCGCGAAGCATGGTATCGAATATCCGAGCAGCAAAGCCATCTGGTATTACAGTTTTCGTAACAACAAATACAAAATTATTCATCTCCTGTACGTGTACTTCCTCCATTTGTTGCCTGCGATCGTGATCGACGGTGCGACGATGTGCATTGGAAAACAACCAAGGTCAGCAACAATTACTGCGCAATCAAATATTCACACTTTAAATTTATTAACCATTTTTTGCCTTCCTCCACAACCCCACGATTATTTTTCACTATAAAATTGTGGCCACGCAACTGAAAATGCTTTTCGAAGAAACTTTCGTTCGTCAATGCGAAACAAAACGTAGGACGCGATAAATTCATCGAGAAATTCTGCTTAATAATTAATTTTTAATGATAAAATTTGAAAAAAAAAATACGTGAGCATTTTATCTGCTTCGTCAGATAAAAAAGAACCGAACACGTTTTCGCGATCGAATAGTTCTCATCCGGGGCTCCCAGAATTTTGGGAACCTGAGAAACTGTAAAATGAGGAATTTAATTACAATGAAAATGATTTTTTCCTTGCCATTTATGCCAAAAGGAGAAAAAAAAGAAAGCAATTTTCTATTAAAAGTAGAAACTCACTTGCAATATTTTTTCCAAACCAAAAATGATGAGTTTTGAGCGGAAAAAAATCACTCACCGACGACTCCCTTGAAAATTCGCGTGCGCTCACAACCGAAGTCAAGTGATAGATTGACTCGAACACTGCTCTTTTCCTTATTTCCGAACAGATTGCTCAAGGTGTACAAGAAGATCCACAGGTTTATGGACGTGCTGAATTATTTTTCGACGAAAAGATGGGACTTTGCGAACGAGCGAGTGAACTCGTTGCACGAAAAAATGCACGAGGAAGATCGAAGGAAATTTTTCTTCGACATCAAATCGCTCGTCTGGGACAAATATTTCGAAACCTACATTCAAGGAATCAGGACATATTTAATCAAGGATCCCCCCGAGACTCTGCCGATGGCACGAGTCAAATGGCAAAGGTAAGATTCCTCTTCAAGGGTCTTTAACAATTGCGCCTCATTTGCATCGAGGAAGTCACTCGAAGAAAGATTTTATCTTCGTATTTCAAATACCTTCTTGTGAGATCTTTCATTCTCTTTTTTCGATAAATCACTCTCTTTTTGCTATTCCAGGATGTACTGGATTCACCAGGCCTTCAAACTCCTCGTAGCTTACGTATTCCTGCGGGTCACGTGGGCCATTTTCTCTGCTCTCGTACCCACCGCCTCCTAACCGATTAAACGACTTAAGAAAAACAACGACGTTTCTTCAAAAATGAGAATCCTATTTGAAAAAACATGTCGCGATTCTTGCTCCGAGTCGTCGCTCGTGTGGTGGCAACCATTTGTAAATGCAACTTTTTCAAAAAGTCATCAAAAAAGTTAAGCGTAACGTCGAATTTTTTGTTTTTTCAAACATTTAAAAATATTTTCACATAGATTACAATATTTTTTTAATTATTCAATCCGCAATTTATTTCGGCAATGGAAAGCGTATTTGGCTTCCATCGAATTAATTCGTCAGCGACGATTTTTGTTGACTGATTCGTTGAGTTATTGCCAAAAAATTTGGGCCTAAAAATACTTAGTCGTTGTTAAGATAAAACTGAAACAAACAGAGAATGTGACTAGAAATTTAGGGAAAAAGTATGAATTCGTTGAATCGAACTCCGAAGAGGTTCGGAGTCGAAATTTTGAAGAATTTTCAAATCTAAACGTTTCAGCATCTCGTGTACACCGATCACAGAAAACTCGCATCTTCATGACTTTCAATTGACTCGAACTTTTGTAACGTTTGTGAAAACACGTCATTTACGAAATGAGAATAAATGGACGTAAAAAAAGTTGCGAGAGGATTGAAACTCCTCGAATCTGAATAACGAAGATAGCAGATCGAACGATCTGAGAATACGTAAGACAATTAAGAAAGGAAATCGCACTTGAGTCGCGCGGCATGCAAATTATGAGAGTTGTGCTACTGGTATTATTCGCAAGGCGTAATTATCATTAGTCACGAGTAAATGATCCGCGCGCGTTGTACATCATTCAAGATTTTGTACTCACAGTCGTTTTTTATTTTACTTTTTTCGTTAGTCGTTAAACTTTCATTGTTCGATGTGAGTGTACATCGTAATTTTGTATGTTATGCTATTTATATTAAACGAGTTTTTTTTGTAAAAAACACGGTTTTTTTTTCATCGGGGCTGTTATGAAGTCCCGAGGAGTGCAGAAAGCCTGGAAAACCTGAAAATTACTTCAGCAAACTCGTGATCTACTCGACACCAATATTATTGTGAGAAAAAATCGAGCCAGAAGATTTACCGAGCACAAGCATCGGTGCTGGGCGAGGAGAGGAGTAAATGCTTCTCCTTGAAGTCCACTCCACGAGGGGAAGCATGACGTATTTGTTTATCGTACAATTAGAGTCATCCGGAAACGGTGACAGATTAAAGGCCTTCGATCGATTCGCTGGTGGAAAACTGCTTCTGAGCGAGCGCACGATTCATTCGAAATGATGAATTCCGCTGCGTCCCCTTCCTCGCAATCGCTGGACAAACAAATTTTTTATTTTCCGTTGCTTACTGCTCGGATCGAAATAATCGAAACCTTCCTCTGGCGACGGCTAATTTTCAGCCGTTATTGTTGCTTCGTCGTGGCATTTCTGCGAATAGAAGACTCAAAAATTACAAATCTTCGGGCGAAGTGGACAAATCGAAAACAATTCACGCAGCTGCACGTTCGGTAGCTTCCTTGTGGAGAATTTCGCACACTGAAAAAAAGGATTGGTATATTTAACTCGCCAAATGCGATGAACGAAAACGCGTGTTAGAATTGATCAAATTTAGTTAAACTTCAACACTAATAATATCCAATAAAGATCTAATAAAACCGATTTGGTTGATAGAACCACATAGTTCTAATAATGAATTTATATTTTTCCATTCCAATTACATTTCAATTATTATGATTATTCTATAATAGTTTTATGTACGGAGAAAAATTGATCCATGACTTTGATCCTCTTTACAGATCTTTCGGTAAAAAAATCTCATCCGGAAAGAAACATGAAGAAACTATAGTCGAAAACTACGATTTTCAACGTCTATTTTCGTAGATCTGTCGATGGTAAAAGTCGAAGGAAAAGTGATAGAGTTGAAAATAAATGTTTTCATTAAGCCTGCTCTTTTCCATTGCTTTGAGAAAACTGGGTGAGTTGGTCTCGACAGTTTTGTTTTTGAGGATTCGTTAAAACATTTGAAATTTCGATTTATCCAGCGTATTAAGCTGATTAGGCTAAATTCGCGCTCGCAAAAGTTGAATGTGTTTATCGTTAACGCGGTCGATGATCTCGGAACGATTCCGGAAAGAGTTCAGCCTTGAGACAAAGTTTCGGTGTCTACGAAAATGGCGAAACGGCAGCAACAAAAACACGCTTTTTTCTCCAGACGCGGGATGCACCGATAGTGTTTGATCGTCTTTCCGAAAGCGAAGAGCCGGTGAGCGAGCTCGCGTCGTGGCGATTGAACTATGAAGAACGAAATTTGTACTTTGACACTCGCGGGAGCGCACGCACGAAATTTTATCTTCGATTTTTTGCCAGCTTCGCGATTGAATAGCTTTGAACTTTTGTGTATTCCATTATTTTTACAGCTCCGCGGACAGGTGTAGGCACGATTTTACATTCGTATCACGAACCTTAAAAAAATGTGTTTCGGAGACTAAAGTGAAACTCGGGGAGTCCGCGACGCCGTTCCTCTCATTGCGGCGTTAAAAGGCGCTTTGAAAACAATAAAAAAGGATCGTTTGACTGCGCATCCCGAGCGGATGGCCTTCCGCGACTGTCGGCAATAAAACATCGCGCGGCATCAAAGCCACACAGAGGCTTAAACGAGTAAACAAAAAAGGAATCTAATAAGCTCCTTCCGTTTTATTCGTCTTAGCCGCGATCGTCTTATTAGTCATTTGAGAATTAAAAATCGTAAAAACGTTTGCTCCTCGACATCAACGCGCTATCGAGAAATTTGGCCCACGGGAAAAGAAAGTGTTTTTAAACTTAGGCACTTTCCATTTTTGTTGCAACACACTCGCATCTCTATCGCGCCTTACCACGAGAAGAAATAAGAAAATAAAATTCTACAAGATCGATTATTCCCAAAAAACAGTAATTACAGAAACGTCGCCGTTGCCACGAGTCACTCATTCCAGTTAAATCGAAATTTAATGACTCTTGATTAGGCGAAAAGGGAGCAAACCATTTAGAAAAGCGATATTGACCTGCTCTGAATAAACTCTCAAAAGAGGTCATCCGAACAATTCGTGACTTACAAAAGTTTATAGTCACTCTCCGTAATAAAAAGTCTGATAAAAATATGTGAAAAGCCAGGAAAGGCCTCGAATCTAGAATCGCCGTAGCGCTTCCCAATGTTTTCGAAAGCTTTCAAAATTTTCACTTTTTCACTGACTCATACGCAAGAGAATCCTTCGAGAATCTCGATCTCTTGCGATCATTTGTTTTCGATGAATCTCACATCGAAAAAAATATTGTTGTGGCGCGTTGCTCGCTCTTGTGCTCGTTAAAGTCTCCGGTTCTGAGGCATCGTTGACGCTTCAAACTAATCGATGCTCGCAGACGACTGACGTGTTATGATTGTTGCAAATAAAGCTCTATCAACAGTTGTTACGTCGTTAGAAATATTGACCCACGAGTTTCTCAGATAAAAAACAAAAGATTCTGACGTAGATGCACGGAGGGTTCTGCGTAAGTTCTACGGGCAACGATCGAGTAGACTCACGAGCATAAATATTCATAAAATAAAAACTGTTTTTCCGTGAAGAAGAAATTATTGTTGAGTATTGCATAAACGATAACGAACAATCGAGAATTTTCTTCGTCATGTTTCTACGCATTTTTCCATGGACCCATTCTCATTACGAAACATTTTTGAATCATTAAGATTATGATTATGATTGTGAAAGGTCGTCGCCCGGGAACTCGTACGACGTGCGTCGATAAGCAGAAAATGAATCCAAATAATTCGTTTCTCACTCTCGACATTGGGGATTTTTAAAAATGCGTACTATATTCTTGCTCAATTTCCGGTCGAAGAGCTCTGCGGGAAAGTTCGAAGAGAGAAATGATGATGATGATGACGTGTGAACACGACGATGAAAATCGAAAATGATTGAATGTTGGTTGAAGAAAATGTGGATTTTTATAACAACGGAGGCAGGTCAACACCCGTTTTTTTTACAACGATTCATTAACGAAATGACGAGAGTGTGAAAAATGTAGGGAACACTTTGAAGTATGCGGGTGAAGAAATTTTAGCGAGTAAACCAAAGCCTCGATGACTCATTAGCATATGCGAAAATGCGATGTGCGGCTACGGACCTCTCTCGCTCTTTCGTGCTCAACAAAAAAAAAAATATTCTGCTGGGATTAATCGTGCGAGGATCGAAAACGTTGCTCTAAAGGCTCGTTCTCGTATAGAGACAAAAATGTTGATTCAAGTCTACGAAAGCTTTGAAAAGTGGAAGGGATGACGTTTGCCTCTCCCTCGCACGCCTATATAAGAACCGACCTCGCCAGTTCCGACGCTGCACTCTAGAAAAATTCGTCAGGTCAGAACAGTGTCCGACACTCGTTACTGCAGGGCAACGGTTTACTTAATTATTATTATTATTATTGTTGTTGTTGTTGTTGTTATTATTATTTTTCAACGAGTTTCTATTCAAATATTTTTTGACGTTGAACGTGCGATCGAAGCTTCGAGCTACGTGCCGATCGACGGTGGCAAAAAAATCACGTTTTTTTCACAATCTCTAATCCGTTTTCGATCATCGGTGAGTGTCTTTAGTTATCGAAGTCATGAAGATTCGTTGCCCTCTTTCTGTGCGTGTGTATGTGATTATGTGAAAAAAATTGTTCGATGACAAACGATTTAATCGTTCACTGTTACTTTTACGAGACTGAATTATTGTTGAATTCGACACACGAACAAGTGAACTGAATCGTCTCAGAATGCTCGATAATTGCTTTCTTTCTTTTGGACTGAAGAAACACTTATTGTTTCAAACCTGCGGTTTATTGGCCAACCTTTTCAAATAAGATTATTTTTTGTTGGAGCCAAAAATGTGTTTAGCTGATTAGTAAATTGATGATGATTCTTTCAAATCTTACGAAGTTCGGGAACTCCAAATAGATCGAATTTTTTAATATCGATGGAGAAAAAAAAATTTCAACAGAACGTACACAAATGCGATCGAGCTTATTCTTGGTTAGGCGATTAGTAACGCCACTTTGTTCAAATTTCACAAAACTTGGCATCGTAAATCGTATTTCGTGAGTGCAGATTCCGCAAAAATCGGGAACGCAGACATTTTTTAAAAGAACACAAAAATATATTTCTTCGAATATTCGTTCATACGGGACCGTAAATCGTTCGTATTCGCGATGAATTCTCAAGAAAGTTGAAACGAGACACGTGACGGTGTCGAGTACATTTTTTCGCAACGTTTTCAAGTCGACGAAAAATATTTTTCAACGAACGCATTATTTCGCCTCGCAGCAATTTTCGCGTCAGCGAGTTCAATTCGGTTTCTTTTCTCTCTCAAAGTTCGTTGATATTAAATACGGAGAGAAGAAGAATGCAATCGAACCTTCGACTTTTTTTGAACCTTCGGTTAAAACTGCATTCGAACGCTTCAACTTCGAGGACAATTTTCCGAAAGTTCATCAAAACACTGAACAAATGTTGGTTCGTTTATCACAGTGTAGTTTCTTTCAACCGATCGCACTTTTATTTCCTCATTTTTAAATGAAATTCATGAATACTCCTTCTCGTGTAGCTCCGAATCTGAAACTGAGCTGATTTCTCGCACGAAACGGTCCTCAAAAAATGGTTTCATCACGACAATTTACCTTGAAGATCTCCAACGCAAATCGATCGCGGCCGAACATTGATTTTCCTCAACAACGAAAAACGAACCAAACGAAAAAGATAAACTAATGAAAAATTTGAAAAAAAACGCACTAAACTGTTCGATACGAAGGAATAAAGAAAATGACTGAAGCCGCGGTATAAAAACACGATATTCGTTGAGGCACTCCACTCTGGCACGGTCGCGGCTGAGCTTATTTTGCAATTTCCTGCAAAAACTAGAGCTGATATGGTGTGAGACTCAAGAGAGGTGGCAATCAGGCGTGACTTAGGAATCCAAACGAAAGAAACAGGTCATAGCGCTCGAGACTGGTCCACGGTTTGACTTTCCGCCGGGGCTAGTTCAGTACACAAGTTTGTGCGTTCTCTTACGATCCTCTTCGTTACATCACAGTAACGGAGCGACAGCATTCGTGTTCGTGAATCTATGAGAAGGTACGCGACGTAATGGAAATACGAAATAAAAAAGTGACTGCTCGACGAGATTTAACGTCGGGGCTCGTAGACGCAGAAGCGAACGGTTCTCCAAACGATCGTTTGACCGCTGATAGAGCGCCTGAGGCTGTTACTTGTAGCCCACGTTGGACAGCGAAAGTCCTTCGTGTTCGTTCGTCGAAGGCTCGCGTAACGCTAAACTCGCACGGTTAAATGAATAAGTAAAACAAAAAAAAAGTGGCCTTTACGAATTTTCATAGTTTTGTAGAGCCGAGAGGTGTGGCCGAGGTGTTACAACATTTGTTTTCAAAGCCTGTAACGAGATTTCACGATCGAATTTTTCGGATTCTTCAGTGCCCTATTGGCGGCTCGTTTATTTATTTTTAACCTTCCATCCGCGATTGTCGTTAATCCGTTTTTCGCGATGAGAGCTCACGCGAGTTTCGGTAAGGGTCAAGGGGGGGTTTGCTGACGCAGTTGCCCCTCTTGGCGGCTTCAAACGAACTGAAGAGTTCGAGAAACCTTTTGATACGTGAGGAAAAAATTATGTGGCCTGGAAAAACCAACGATCTCGAACATCATTCGTCTTCCGGTTATTTCCAAGGTTTACGCACTTAAAAATATGATATTTATTCAACACTTGACATTTCCTTGAATCTCACAATTATTCACTGAACGAAGGTCATTTAGTTTGAAAAAAAATTGAAAATATTCACCTGAAATTGCATCATGTTCGCGCTATTTTTACACGTGGAAAATACATCACACGTAAGAATCTCGATTTTCTTAACGAAATCGATTCACGCCGCTTTTTCTTATCGACCGCCCCCCCCCCCCCCCCCCCCGCGGCTCCTTTCCGGGAGCGTGATTGGCTGGATAACAGTTCGTTGACACATCCTTGAACTTGATTCGAGCCACGAGACAAGATTCAAGTTCCCAGTCGCGCGATTATACGTCACAAAGCTGATTTTTCTCTTTTCTTTTCAGCAACGATGACAGTAATTTCGAACGAGAGTAACTTGGATCTGAGAACACCGATTCAGCAGTTCTACAAAGGACAGAATGTGTTTATAACTGGTAAGTTGGAGGAATGGACGCGGAAAAAATCCCTTGCGATGGCCGTTACAATTTATCGCTGATTTGACAATATTCGCGACTCAAAAATTATACTCTCAGGTGGCACTGGATTCCTTGGCAAAATCCTCATCGAAAAACTTCTACGTTCGTGCTCGGATGTGTCGTCGATTTATATTTTGATCCGACCCAAAAAGGGGCAGGACATCCATCAGAGAATCGAATCGATATTCGACGACCCCGTAAGCATTAGTGAATTTTTTGACAAAGTTACGATTTTAAGGTACTTCGTGCACGCAATGATTTTCTTAAGAAAGTCTTGAAATTTACAGACTTTCAATGGGTAGTCGACTGACGCGCATATCAAATTTTATCAGCTCAGATAAATGTGCTTAAATATGAAGAAAAACACACAGGGTTTTAGGGACTATGAGTAAAAAATCGTTTATCTTTCAATACAGCGAAAGAACGCTTCTTACGAAGCTTATGCAAAAGTACACGATAACAATGAAGTATGTAATGAAGGTCTGGGAAAAAATTCGAGACGATTGTCTTACTAGTAATGAAGATATATATTGCGTTAAAAATTGAACGAAATTGGTAAAATGAGCAGTAGGAAGCTCAAATTTGCTTATTTCAACATTTTGTTTCTTCTTGGTTTGGCCCATTCTTGTCATAGTCTTTTTTCGTCCTCCATTTTCCTTCCTGTTTTCCCTTTGTCCTCTCTAAAGCTATTTTTTACATTAAAAAACTATAGTATTTTAGCTAGGGACGAATAAAATTTTGGGTTCAGTCGGTGATGGATCCCCGTTCAATTAATGGCGTGTAATTTCATTCGCTAAAAAATAAGTTGAAAAAATGTATTTACAATATTGAATTAATAACTCTGAGACTCATTTAGAGTGATAATATCTTGAATTAGGAAATAAAAATCGACCCAATTTAGACACCCATAAAATACGATCCTGCGAGCATGATCTACCTTAAGAATTAAAAAAAAAAAAAATCTTTTGTTTTTTTTTAAATTTTTATTTTTACGTGGGAATTGTTGAATAATCGAATTGTACCATAAATCATGGGGCTTGATGAATTGATTGGTTTTTTCAACCGTTCCAGTGGCGTAACGAACAATTTTTTTCGTGTCTAGATATTCGAGCGTTTGAAAAATGAAGTGCCAAAATTTCGGCACAAAATAGTTGCAGTCGCAGGCGATTGCGCCTCGCCAGGACTCGGAATTTCCCCCGGAGACAGAGATTTACTTTTGCAAGAAATTTCTGTGGTATTCAACGTTGCTGCAACCGTTAGATTCGACGAGAAAATAAAACTAGCAGTTGCCATTAACATTGCTGGGACCAAAGAGACTCTCGAACTCTGTAGACGCATGCATAATCTCCGAGTAAGTTGTCATCCTCCATTCTTATTTGTTCATTTATTTAACTGCTAATTTATGCTAATTAAAACCGGTTTCAATACCAAAATACATTTTTGGTTGTTTGCGTGCCACATTCAGGCTGTTATTCACGTGTCGACTGCATATAGCAATTGCAATAGAGCGGATATCGACGAAAAGTTTTATGAACCACCGATGTCAGGTCAGTGAACCAAAAACTTTGAAATTCACCGCACGAAATGATCGATTCATTTTTTCTTTCTGCCCATATCACTCCTTCACATTCTTCCTATAATTTTCTTTCGAAATTATAATTTCACTGCTCTTCCATCACCTTCTCTTTCAAATGCCTTCAATTTTCTAACGTCATTCCAACGCCCTACTCCTCTCATACTTTTTACGTTAAAACATCGCATTTTCTATCACGTAACTCTTTTATTGTTCAGGTGACAACGTTATACAGCTGGTACAGAGCCTCGACGATGGAAAACTCGACGTCATAACTGATACACTTCTCGGTGACTTTCCAAACACTTATGCTTACACCAAATGCATCGCTGAACAAATCGTACAACAATATGGAAAAGATTTGCCCATTGGAATATTCAGACCAGCGATAGGTACGAGCACTTTTTCTTGTCGTCGAAACTACCTTAAGTATCCCCAGTGATTCTTCTATCGCTGACGACTGCCTTCGGTCAGGATTTCATGCGATTATTTTTTTACACTCGTTTCCCATTCACCTGCCCTCGTAAATATTTAAAGAATTGAAAACTTTTAATTGATCGATAGAAATCGAAGTAAAAATTTCACCGGATTCAATGCACGTTTTCCCATTCAGTTATTTCCTCGTACAAAGAGCCAGTTGAAGGCTGGGTCGATAACGTTTATGGACCAACGGGTGCTCTCGTTGGGGGTGGAGCTGGCTTGATAAGAACCCTCAACATCGATGAAAATTGCACCGCAGAATTGGTCCCTGTCGACACAACGGTTAATGCACTTATCGCTACAGCGTGGGACGTGGCCAATAACAAGTTAGTCGGGATCACTATGAGTCACAATTTGATGAGGTCAAAATGGAAGGAGAAAAAAATTAGTGCGACGAAGCAAATCCGATTTTAGTGGACGAAAAGTTCGTTCACACAATCACCATCCAGATTCTTCCGCAAACGTTTTAGTTGCTTTAATGAAATATTTGTTTCGCATTGAATCATTGAATTGACTGAATAGCAGTCATCGAGTTGAACAAATTAATCAGTTCACGCGAATGATATTTCGGTGCATTAACGTCAATTTGCTTGGCTCTGCCAAAGCCTTGTTTGCTTGGACAACAACGTGTTTCAGCATCTGCAAATTACTTCGTCCCATTCGAAAAACATTTCGTTGCCGCCATCAGAGTGGGCTTTTCGGTTTAAAGAATCGAGAATTGCTCGAGTCAACATAACTTTTTCTTGTTGACGATTTTTTCGAAATCCTCAATCTTTATTCGAAAACTCGATCGAAGAGAGGACGGAAGTGCAAAAGAGACGACAAAAGGCCCCTGAAATGCTCCCCCAACATTTTTTGTACTCCAAAAAATGTTACGAAAAAATTCTTTCCCATTCGTATCAAAATTCTGCAGCTTTTGGAGTAGTCTCATAAATATTAGCATTCAATGAGCTTTACAAAAAGTGAATACATAATGGGGAGACGTTCCAGTCCCTTGAGTCAACTCAGAATATATTATTTACTGTTTTCGGGCTGAAAATTTATTTGAAAACGTGATTATCTAACGTCAGACTTTGCATCGGACTGTAAAAATCATTTTTTCGAGTCGACTAAAAATCTTCAAACTTTCCCTTCCTTGAGTAATCCCAAATTCCTTGCTCACATTTTTTGTAAGGTTTTTTAATACCTGAAAAAATGAAAGTTAGGTACGTGTATTTTGGCGGGTAGGTCGATAACCCGTGTCTGTAGTTATTTTTTTAAGGCTCATGCGCATTCCTTATTGGAGGATTTTACGAGCCCATCCCATCGCTTTATCGCCTCTTCACTAATTGCTCGTGCTTCTGCGAAACTCACGAGTGTATTGCCCGCACGGTCACTTTCCAAATACACTCGAGACTCGTGTTTCACGTGGAGAAAGAAAAACTTTGATAAAGTCAGGAAAAAAATCAGGAAAATGTGAACGACGAGTTCACAAGTGGAAAAATGTATTTGAACTCGATTTCTTCTCTTTAATTCAGGAATTTTCATGCTCCTGTGAGCTGTTCCAAGTGTGTGTCACTCACTGATGCGCTTCCACAGATTACCAAAGCTATGGGAGAATAAGACGAAAAGAAGTACAAAAACATGCTCGTAAGAGTATTTTTAATTTGACTTTTCTTCCATTTTTTTTCAGAAACGAAGCTGCTGATCCACCAATCTACAATTATCATTCCTCCTGGACGAAAAGTCTGACTTGGGGACAGTACATAAATCTTGCCTTCAAGCATGGCAAAAGAATACCAAGTGCCAGGAGCATTTGGTGCTACAGTATAACAGCAACGAAGAATTATGCCTTGTTTTATATTTTGAGTGTTTTGCTCCACGTGTTGCCAGCTTTACTCGTAGATGTTGGTCTTTTCGTAGCGGGGCAAAAACCCAGGTGAGTTGAAAGATGGATATCGATGTGCACGCGCACATTTAGACGCAAAAATGCGTGATTTCTCTTCCGGAAATGAACGACCTTGACGAATTCTAACCCGAAAATTGTGTTCTCCCCTTAAAGGATGCTGAAAATCTACAAAAAGATTCACAAATTTTCGACAGTGACAACCTACTTCAGTACCAACAAATGGTACTTCGGTTACGGAAATACCAAAGCATTGTGGGAAAACCTGACGGCGGATGATCAAAAAATATTTTACTTCTCAATGAAGGATTTCGACTGGGACGAATACATGCGAAAATGCGTAGCAGGCTTGAGAATCCACGTGTTCAAAGACGATCCGAGCACGATTCCAATGGCGAGAAAACGCATGGCCAAATTCCTACTTATGCACAAGATCATCAAATGGGCATCGATTGCATTCGCAGCATGGTTCGCGTACCTGTTTTTCACAATGCTCGTTTCTGCTGCTTCGACGATGAGGACATTCGCTTCCGTGAGTGAGCATATCGGTGAACGATAAGATAGAATGAAAATAAAGTAAATGGAGAAGACCGTTTTCATCATTCATCATTCGTCGCAGAGGACACTGACTCGTATCGAGTCAAAGTACGAAAATCTTCGAATCCACTCGTGATTCTCTAAGCGGACAACTGCTTTGATTAATGTCGTTTTCGGTCGTTATTTATTTTCGAAAATGGGCTTTATTTTGTCGGGAGAAACGTTGACTTTGTTCAAGATTCCAGCCAACATTTATCTCCATGAAAAGTATAATGAAATAAACTTGAAAAATTCGTGACAACGAATTTTAATAATCCCGCAGACATTCGTGGCATGATTTTTCGTCACTTTTCAGCACATTTTTACATAAATGTCTTCGACTTCAAGTTAGACGAAAATCGTCACTCGAAAAGCCAAAAAAATGTTGTTCGTTATTGGACGTTTGTTAATGCGTTGCTCGAGCGGTATTGTTGCCACAGGTGAACGCAGTTTTGTACAGAGTATTGATGTGTCTAGTTCGTAAGACTAAAATTGGATTGTAGCAAGAAAAATGATTAAAGAACGTTGAAAAAGAAACTCACGGAAAAAAAGAATGGAACAGTCCCATTCTCATTTCTTTAAGGACATCGCGCAATATTTCGTCGTTGTATACTCGACCCTGAAATTTCTTCGGAGAAAGACGAACCGTCACAAATCATTGTGTAAGTGGAAGAGAGAAGGAGAAAGAGCGAGAGGCAATGCGGGGAGAAAGAACGACATACTTCGACTTTCACGTTGCGAAACAATATTCAAACATTTATCCCTGCTCGATGTCCATCACGTTACGTTTATACACATTACCACTTACGTCACATTCACTCTCATAATTCTCGAGCTTCCATCCGCCGCAGGAGGAAATATTGCGTAACTTTCTTCCACGAGGAACGAGCCCGAACTTTTAGCCAAGTAATTACAATATCACTGTCCAAGCTGCAGTCCTTTTAAAATTATTTTCAGCACTATCAATTCGACGAGTGAATAGAGATTTTCCAAATTGATTTTATGTCTCCTCTCCTGCTATGATTTTCATCGTTTTATGGGTGAGTAAAACAAAAGATTCATTCACTGAACTCATCGCTACAGCATTGGGGGAAATATGGTGCATTAAAATTTTTTATGCATCAGCTGATCACGGTCGAATTCATTTCTCCTGACTTTTGCGGCGAGCTGGAACCCGGGAGTTGAAAATTTATTACGATTTAAAGAAAATTGTTTAGATTTTAGACACGCCGTGCTTTTTTTACTAGGAACCAATTTTATTTACTCGACTTAAGGACGTCTCGCATCGGTCAAACAGTTTTCTATGGTGTGCGATGCAAATCATTCTGAATTCTCAAGTCTCGTGAGATCGGGAATTTTATTTGTGATACCAAAGAAATCGGGAAATGGTCAATTTTGTTTTGAATCTTATTTTTAAGCTTTCAAAGTGCGACCCGATCGCAGTTTTGAAAAATGCGATTTTTCTTGCAATCGTTGCCTGAATTTTTGTGACATTCTTTAAAAGAAATTTATTTTTTCACTGAACTGAACGCATCCGTTTTCTGAGTACTGTTGCTATGAATTTTTAATCGATTCGACTGATCACTGGACGTTTTCATTCTTGAAACGACATTTTTGAATTTATCAAACGACGAATTCATTGAATCGATCAATTGACTATAATAAATCCGATTAAAATTTTCTTCGGAAAGAAAAATTAGGATTGGTCAGCAGCATCAAAACAGAAAATTTTCAATCACACTCGAGTCGTAATCTGAATTGCACGGTTTTCGCACCAATTACATTAAGGGGGGGTCCTGCTTTGGAAAGTAAAACAAAAATCGATTGTCTTCAGGAATGTTTTTAGGATAGACGGAAATAACTCACTATAGCGAAATTTTCGGTATAATTTCAAGAATATTTCAAAGTACAAAAACGTTTTTTTAATGTGAGAAATACTCACTTGTACATGATTTATGCGCAAGGTCTGATTGTCAAAATTTCTCAGCTGTGTGCAATGTGGAGATCGTAATTATTGTCTGCAACAAAATTCCACATTTTTTTCATTTTCATATATTTTTCTTCCATATGAACCTACAGAAACCGGAAAAAATTCCAAAATTCTATATTAACAGAAAGTTAAAGTGATATTCCTCTCCTTTAGAAGCGTTTTTAAACAAATTCGCTAAAAATATAGAATAACCTAATTCGCTATAAATATGAATGACCTCCCAAGGCAAACAAGCTACAGAAAGTTTTTGGAGGCTGTTACAAAGAATTGCCACCGAAACGAAGATGTCGTTAACAATTCCATGAAAAAATCGTGAAATGAAGAAAAACTATAAAAGCTAAAAACTAGAAAAAGCTTCCGAGCATTCAATCGTGCGATTCCCTCTCATATTTGAATCGCAAATCGTCGCTGTTGTTAGCCTCAAATGAAAATCTATCAAATTCATTCAAAAATACATTATACAAGTGCAGGCTTTGGAAGTTAGAAAAAAAACGTCTCAATGTGAGGAGAGAACAAGTTCGAATAAAAAATTTCGAAATAAGGCATTGGTGACCTTGAGCAATAGATTCATGACAAGAACGAAGCAAAATAAATGGCTGAGGACAGCCGATTGCGAAAAATTCTGCATGTAAATTGAGTCAATAACCGGTCAATCCATGTTTTTAATCGCCGATAGTAAAATTTGTCCTTATACCGTTGTTCCCATTGGAAGGAGCCAGTCCCCAGGAAAAAGGCAAAAATCGGCTAAAAAATCTTCGCTACGATGAATCCCCAAGGGCACAGCAAAATGGTCGATGCGAAAAACGCTCATCGATCGACTCCCTCGAGTCTGAATCTGCTGCGAGGAGTGAAATATCGATTGGATTACCCTTGACTACCGAATTAGCTCATACACTAACTAATCTACTTTAATATTGATCGCGAGGATTGCATAATTCGCGTTGAGCCCCGGCGAGGCGCAATTGTAGCACAAATACGAGTGTGTGCGTCTTCTCGTTGCAAAATCTACGTACGTTACGACGACTTGCTCAAAGAATTAACGAACAGATGTGCAGAACACGTTCCTTCGGCTTTATTCGTGAATATTTTGTAATTGAAGCTCACGAATCGACCTGTATCGAGTAATAGGGTCATAACTCAAGGCCAGGTTGAAGGCTTCTCAAGAAATCGTCCAATAAATTCATCTTTTCAACAAATAAACGTCGACGAAGTATTTTCATTGCTCTTTTCACTGTTTGAAATATAAAGAAGAATCTGCTATTGTAAGAGGTCGTGATTTCGACGTATTTCAACGGGCTGAACGAGCGTTGAAAGATTTGCAAAGTTATTTTCAGGGCAAAGTGAAAGATCGAAACCAAATGTTTCGAAAAAAAATGTTCAAGAGGCGATCGACCGCGATGACAAATCGTCAAATTAAAAATTAAATCATGCTTAATCCTCCGGTACGACGTCACTACAATATATGAAGATCCCCAAGAAAAAACGTGACACGAATACAAGTGTAGAAAGCAAAAGAGAGCCCTGTACAAAGACGTCCTCGTACATCGTCTCGATCCATACAAAAATGTTCGTAGTACGGCGCTGCGCAGACCGCGGGGACGCTTTTGCCCACGTCGTCGCGTGAAAATTGACGCTCGAAGACGTGCTGCCGATTTTTTAACGATTTTTTTTCATTCCTTTAGATCCATTTACGTTGGTCGATGGAAATTTTAAGGACGCTCGTCGACTACCGCGTCATCCGGTCACTTGAGACTGAAAATACTGTGTTTGCACGCGAGACTTGGAAAAATGCAATCGTCAATGACGCTGAGAGTCTGCACCGAAAAAGCTCCACAATCGAAAAAATGCTCATTGCGCAAAAAAATCCTCGAGTTTTTTGCACTTTAAAAAAACATTTTTTCTCACACTTTTTTCCCGGAACATATCAACAACTCCCGAATCATTTTAAACTTCGGATCTTACCAATAAATTAAATCAATTTTATCATTTCGTCGAAAATCTACATTTTGGACCAACCGACACTGTCGCGTCAAATAAATCAGCTATCAATTGACATTTCCATTTATTTTCGAGGGTCTCCTATAAGGAAAAAAATTTTAAAAATAAAAATCACGCTTACGTCAAAGGATCAGGTCAAAGTCCGCTGATCAGGGCCACCGAATCAGCCCACCTACAACCCTTTCGCTCAATTTTTTTCCTCAATAAATACCGAGAATCGAAGCTGCGTCGTTGAACTCCGAAATAAATTTTGATGGCGCCGCATTTAAAATTGTCCTTCGGAAGAAATGAACTTTGCCTGTGGCCTCCAGAATTCCTAAACTCATTAATTTCCCACCGTCTATTACCGCAATGGCGGATCGAACTTTGGCACAAACGCTTGTTTTTATATAAAAATTCGCATTGAATCTCTCACTCACGTCACGAAATGGTGGACGAACAACGCCCGTTAGACACACACACGAGCAAAGGTCCTACACGCGTCCAAAGATTCCGGATATCTGAATCGCGAAGTCTCATTCGATACTTTGTACTTTGAAACGCCGTGTGAGCTCAGCTTCAAACTCAAGAAACTTCCTGTACATACCCATTTGTAAGGATGGCACGTAAATATTTGTTTGGGTTTGTCCGTACGAATTTTGGAGAAGAAACGATCGAGATAATCCTGAAAACATTACGAAATTATAATTCGCTGTATTCGGGCGATGTTCCGTCATTTTCTTGCCCTCAGTCCTTCCCGTAGCGGTGAGCAACAACAGAATATGTGTTTGTAGATCGTGGCTGTCGTCGTTGCTCTGGCTCTGGTAAAAATATAAATACGTTTGTCAGCTGAAACTCGTACTGCGATGAAGTGCGATATAACTGGGCCTCGAAATATTTCCTGGCGACATTTGTATGGGAAAAAAATGAGAATTTCACAGCCGCGCGAGGTTTTCCAACGGTTTAAGGTAACTCCTGCGTACTGCATGCTAGTCAAATGAGTGCTAAATTTTCAAAACGCTTTTAAACCAAGTTCAACGTACCGATTAAACTTATTGTTAGTAGATATGTATTCAAGCATATTTTATTAACATGAAAAAATATTAAAAATGATAGTTTTGCAAAGCTATCAACTGATAGATGCAAATTTCCATGATGACACATTTTCACAGATATTTTTCAAAGAATCATCTGTATTTTTTAACCCATATTATTGCACCAAGTCTCATTTTGTTCCTCAACTGATCCTCTACGAATTCACCACGTAGATTTTCCTTTAAACTCGTTCCTTCAGAAATTATGGATGAAAAAGTTTTTTCACTCAATGAACAATTAGCTGCAACAGTGAAACGATCAAGTTTAAAAAAACAACTACACGGTGGATTCATAGAGGACCAATTGACGAACAAAATGAGACTTGTTGCAATAAAATCGATGAAAAAAACGCGGATAATTCTTTGAAAAATACCGGTGAAAATGTGTCAGCGTCGAAATTTGCATTTATTAGTTGATGGTTTTGCAAAACTAGCCTTTTTAATATTTTTACATGTTAATAAGATATGCTGTAATACAAATCCACTAACAATACATTTGATGCGGGTACGTTAAACTTGGTCTAAAAGCGTTTTTAAAATTTAGCACTCATTTGACTAGCATGCAGTACAGGAGTTACCTGAACAGTCTCGAAGTTATTCGTTGTCTCGTAATTCACTTTCCGAAGAGTTTTATTTATTCGAAAAGTCTTTGGGAAAATAAAAGTTTTGTTGAGCCCGAGAGAATACGAGGAATGAAAAAACGATGTGCAAATTCAGAGTGCACACAATATATTTTTTCGAATTCGTCATCTCTCGATTAACGCTTCTAAGAATGACGAATTGATCAAATACGAAGGTGGCTCGTTTTGATCGCGAGATTTTACCGAGAATATAGCTTCGCTTATTCGTGGGCTTTTCGAAGAAGGGAAGGGGTTTTGTTCCTCTAAAAAAAGTGCTGTCAATGTGGCTCTACGTTGATCGGTGAGTGGCCAGGACAGGTGCAATAGGACTACGGGCTGAGCGACGGAGACACGCTCCGTTACTACTTAGCAGGCTCGCCGGGCGATTCGGCGACACTCGTGATCGTTACTCTACCGCGAGACCACGAGGATCACACGTCAAACGCGAAACTCTCCTTCGAGGCTGATCAGTGCACGATCATCCAGCGACGACCAAACTATTCTTCAAAATCCAATTTTTTTATTGCACGAAGAATTTCGTTTCGAAACTCGCGGCATTATACGGAAAAAAGCTTTACGAAAGCGAGTGAAAAGTTGTTTTCGAGGAACGATCCGAGTGTCGGGCGGACGGAGATCGGGGACTTATGAGATTTCGATAAGTGTGGTCCAGGCTCGGACAAGATGCTTCTCGACACCAAACCCCTCGGAAGCTACACGAAAACTATCGAAGTTAGTAACTCGTTATTTGTTTTTCAACGATTCTAGACTATTTCGTGGCTCGAAACAATGTTTCAAAATATTTTCATCCTCCCCTCCAATATCGCTCATTTAAGTTCGAATCTCAACAAGTTCGCTGAGGAACTTATTCGAAACACGTGCGTGCTCCGAATATTTTCTGGAGTTCGATCGATTCGAATTTCATTTGCTCCAAACGATAATCCATTGACAAAACCGTGACGAAATATATTCGAAAATGGTGGCGAGTGAAACAGCGTTAAAATTTGAGAGCGTCGACACAATTTTTATGTGACTAAACGCGTGGAATGCACTTTGCGATGCACTTCGCGATTGACCTCGTAAATACGAGAGTGGCTAAAAAAGATCCCTGCGATTGCCACTTTTTCAATAAATTTATCTCTCGAGAAATAATATATTTTGAAACATCATTGAATTTTCATCGTCTCTGCCTCCACCCTTCCGGCTTTTCGGCAGCAGGTCTTTCCGCCACTTCGACCCTCGCTTCAACGCTCCTGAAAGACACCCTCCGAGCCTCGCTCGCAGCCGCTCATCATTGCTAATGCTCGACCGCACCACGTTTGCACGAAGATCAAAGGAAAGACTCGAAAACCTGTTCGACGTTGGCGACCGTATTTTTCCCGGAGTTTCCCCGGGCCATGAGAAACTCAGAAAAACTTGGGGCTGCTCAGTGACCGATGCGCGACTCCGCGCACCGCTGAGCGGTCGCCTATCAAAGTACTGGCCTCGTGCAAGACAACTTCGGAGATCGCACCCATTGCTGTTGAATGATTATTGAAAATCTTGAAAATTCGTAAAACCAAATGAAACCGAAGCTCTCGACGATATTTTCGCTCCCGAACAAGCTTTTCTACTGCCTCATTTTTTTTTCAATTCAACGTAATAGTTGTAATATCAGGAGACAGTTATGTGCAAACGAGTTTGCGGCGATATATCGCTGTTCATTAAGATAGTTGAGTCGTTATGTAAAGTTTTTACTACGAATATATATATACGTATCCGGTTAAACTTTCTTAACGTAACGAATCGTTTCTTCCGAGAGGCTCGCACGGGCCAATGGAGATATCTCCTGGAGCGAGAAAAAACTTGAGGAATAAACATCGCCCGCGCGCGCGCGTTGTGTGTGAAGACTGCGCCAGACGAGAGACTATGCGTTCACGTTGTTTTATTATTTCACATTTCATCCTCTTCATTCGTTTTTTATCATTTCTTCTCGAGGGAAGATGGAGACGCGGAGAAAGCACCGAGCACACTTTCCTCATACAATAACCGCTCGCTTCGCCATTCCCGCATTTCCCACGCTTAACATTAACGCGAGTTTTTTTCAATCACGACATTGCAGGCCGACAATGATCATCCGGCGCTCACCGATCGCAGGAACGTTATTAACAATAATAACATTGAAATAAGGAACACCATCGAGGAGGATCACATCACGATCGCCAAAGGAACGACCATCCAGAATTTTTATGCCGGCCAAAGTCTTCTCATTACAGGTAAAATGGAAATTTTTCTCGTTTCATTTCTCGACGACATTCGTACTTAGGCTCCAATATTTTTGGTTGCTTCGTCCAGTCAAGGATGAAAATCGGGTCGGATTGTCGATTTTCATATACGAATAACGATTTTTTCCGCGATCGAAGAATTACGGTGACAGTAATCCAGGATCCGCTAATTTGACTACGTAATGTTCTAACGCGCTGGCTCCGGGGAAAGTTGGCCGCGATCGACGTTTCGCCTCGATCATAATGTTACGAGGAAAATAGTGTTGAATGATTTTTCCCGTAGCGGAATACCTTTCACCCGTTTGTCTCTCCGCTCCGCCGTCCACTCCTCCGAAGCCTCACTTCCAATCTTCATTTCCTCTTTTCGCTACTTTTCGCTTCCGGAATACCGCGATAGAATATAAGCAACGACAAAAAGACTCGAATCGATGGAAGAGAAGTGGGTGCTCATCGGCGACACTGAATTTCAGGCGGAACCGGCTTCCTCGGTAAAATTCTCGTGGAGAAACTGCTGCGAAGCTGTCCCGACATATCCACCATTTATCTCCTCATACGAGCAAAAAAAAACAAAAATGTACAGGACCGCGTCGAAGATCTGTTCAATGACCCGGTGAGAGGACGCTTTTCGTACTTTTGTTCATCGAAATCGCTTGTTTCGCCTTTTAATAAACTCGCACAAAATAATCGCATGTTTTTTTCAATTTACTGGCCAAACATTTATCAATTTTATTCCACAATATCTAACCAGTTTACAGACGTCAATTTCGACGATCGTCCCTCACTGAGATTCGAAGGATCAATCAACTTCTCAAATCGCTGTATTTTACTTATTTGTTTTTTCCTTCTCTTAATTTTTTAATTTTTTCTTCCTTCATATTGTCACAGATTTATGATCGATTGAGGAAGGAAGTGCCGAAATTTCGCCACAAACTCGTCGCCATATCTGGAGACTGTAGCAAACGAGGACTCGGACTTTCTTCAGTGGATCGTGAGCGTCTGACTCGAGAGGTACGAAAACACAAAGTCGTTACGACTCGTGGCTATATATACGTGATGCAATTTATATATAATATACGTAAAAGATTGAACAATGCGAACGCGTGAAAACGACTCACGCGCGGTTCGATGATCGACGTGGTTCGACCTTTCTGAAGGAACTTTCGCTTCGGGTCTCTATCTCTCGCGCGTACCAGGAAATCATGCGGACAACTTCTCACGAGATCGAACAAACGATCGATCCTTCGATCACATAATCTCTTAAACATAGTATTTCGCTTGGCAGTCTCATTCAAGGGAGAGTTCCAACTAGTTTCAATGGAAGAAAAGTAATGCGAGCGAACGTTCAAAATTGGGGGGAGATCCGAGTATTTGTGGGCAAATTTTTTCGTGTAGTTTCGACCTCCAGAATTTTTCGCATGCACCAAAAGTCATTTGAGCACTGCAGAACTTTCATTTTCACTTGTAAAAAAGTCTGCTTATGTCTCTGTATGAGGATATAAAAAAAAAGGTTTTAGAAAAATAAAAAGTTGTGCCCAGCACTCGGAACTCGATTCTCTCGTAACTTGCTGAAATTGTGCAAAGCTCGATTAATGAAATTCCGCTGTTTTTTTTTTTCACGTTTCTTAGACGAATGCTCAATCAACGATTCTTTTAATAAACATCTGCTAATGAATAATCGATCTGTGTTCTGTTGAAGGTTTCGATAGTGTTCCATGGAGCTGCGACAGTCCGTTTCGACGAGAGAATAGACATAGCATTGGCGATAAACGCGGGCAGTGCTGTCGACATGATTGATCTGTGCAAGCACATGGAAAGGCTCAAAGTGAGTTGCGGATTCAAGTATATTTTCATTCGACGCGTACAATCATTTGTCGTATTTATGCGCGACTCGTGAAACTTGACAATGACAAATTTCACAAGCCTATAATCCGTCCCAGCGTTCGCAACGAGGTCATTGGAGTGCCGAAATATATTTGTTGTTGCAAAAAAAGAAGGAACGTAAAAGACGAGAAAAAATACGATGCGAAAGGAGGCTCGAGACGAAATTCGAACCGGGAGCGCTCTCTTGACACGTATTTCTTGAGGATTGTGATTGCGTGCTACATTTAAGGATTATGTAATCGCAAGAGCTATCGCGCTTCGGACACCGTAATTCGGAGCATTATTTTTCACCGGGGATGGATTTTTTCAAAAATTCTTCTCTCCCTCATTCGTTTTCGACATTGTTATGAGAGAGTTTACGAAAGAAAAACACTGGTAATCCGGGTCAAACGAATCGTTATTTTTCACACTTGTATTTAAAAAAAAAGCGTCTTTTTCACGTTCCTTAAATTACAACACATTTTCTTTCCGTTTCGAAATACGCTGCTCATCATTTTCTTGCCGACGTAAGACTTTGTTTATTGTTCAGATTGAGCCGAGGTGCGCTCGAACTGAAGAGTATTTCGAGTCGGAAGAACCAAGCATCTCATTCATTAATGCTTAGCTCCATTGATATACGAGCAGTGATGTAAAAGCACGGGAGAACGAAACCGTTAATGGAAAAGTCAAATAGAATGACGTTTCAAGTTTATTCTCAAACTCGAATAATATGAATTACGAAGGGAAATAAAATGGTGGAAAAGGCTGAGTGAAATTCGTATGCACACGTAGCAATATTCATGTAGCTTTGAAACAACAATATTTATCCTTAAATTTTATTCCTCATTCTTTGTTTCTTCGACTATAAAAGTTGCGAGGAGAATTTCGCCTTGAAAATTCACGTATCGTACTAATTGATGGCGACGAGTTTATTCTTCACTCCGAATAAATACTGCTCAAGGAAACAAGGCCGAGTGTTTTCAAATCTTTGAGAATATTATTTCTCAACTCTGCATGCGTTTGTGGATTTTTGACATCCATTCTATTCCATGGCTTCGCTGAATATTCATAAATCCTCGAACCTTCGGAAACACAATGAAACGCACCATTAAAATACGCGATTTACCTTGACGAGGTTGAAACATGTCGCTAAAATATACTCAAAAGATCGTCCAGCAGAAAATTATTGTCGACCGGAAACCATTAGTCACTTCCTGACAAACAGAATTCCTGCTCGCTAATATCCATGAAACGAAGAATATTTTTCGTTTGCCATGATTAGCAATTCATGAGAATATTCCAAAAGTTTTGCGATTGATTGATAAATAGAAGGCTGAAATTTGAGGACGTTGAACCGAAGTTCTTCTGCATGTGAGTCGAGTGTCCTCTGAACAGGAACATCAAAGGCTCGTTTCCTGTCCCACTGAAACATGAAAAAAACGATTTTTGTTGGAGTGAGAAGAAAATAAATGGTCCTCGCTTAACTCGCCTGTTAATTTATTTATCGATTGATTTATCTCTTCCAGGCAGTTATTCACGTGTCGACAGCCTACGCGAACTGTCATCTGTCAACAATCGAAGAAGCCTTTTACCCACATACGACGTCGTACGATGAATTGAAGGCTCTTTTCACTGATATGGGCGAGAAAGAAATGGCGAAAATAACGCCAAAACTTCTTGGCGAGTGGCCCAACACTTATACATTCACGAAGGCACTCGCGGAACGCGTCATCAAAGAGAAGAGTCAAGGTCTCAGCATAGGAATTTTCAGACCAGCCATTAGTGAGTTTTTCAACTGATTTATCAAGAGACTGCTCGGTACAACTTTACACACAATTTGAAAAAGATCATGCGTTACTTGTGATTCAAAAAAACAATAACTCAACTTTTTTTCTCTTTTGATGATCAAAGAAACGATTAAAATTTATTCTTGCAATTATTGAAATCATAACTTATTTGTTGAGATTGATCAATTTTTAATATTACGTTAGCTGCTTAAATACTTTCGTAGTTACATCGTCAAGCTAAATGTAGACATTTTCTATTTATACACGTTCGTGTCGTTATTATTCGCTAACCTCAAATAAGCGTTTTTCTTTTTCCATTCCCAAGTGATTTTCACCGGTGACGAGGCTTTCTCAAGACATCATTGATGTCTAAAAACATTATATTTTCTTATTCTCGTTTTTGGCTCTTCAAAGTTGGGGGGATCCTATTTCATAAAATCCAAATGATCGCACAGGAAATAATTCCGGGAATAAATGCACAAGAATATTTCCAAATTTCAAGTCTTAAAGTTGGAATTTTCGATTTCATCGAGTATATTCAATACGAAAAATGCTGACGAGTATCGACCACGTTGACCCCAATAATCGAGTTGACAGCTGTCATTTATTTCCAAAACATAACCCAAATAACGTGAAGAATTGATGATTTCGACGTTTGCCCAATTTGATGAATTTTCGAATACCAAAAAGATACAATAATTGAGAATTTGAAAAAAATGTGTCTCGCAATCGCAATGTATCTCGTAACTGGAACAATTAGCATAATCGTCCAAGTGTTGCTGGCCGTTGGAATTTTTTTGCTGACACTGCTCGGCAGAATAATATTATTCGTTTGCGCAATGATTTACACGGTGGTGAGACCCCGACAAGAAATAATGGAAAGCAACGCTCTCGTGCCGTTCGAGACGATGTATCCGGAGTACGATTTCGAGGATGATCTCGAGACGATGACCCGCGTTTCTCTGGAAACCCTGACGAGTCAAGAAAACTTGAGAACCGATGCAGAAGCCTCCGCTCCAGCTCAAGAACCGATTCAACCCGAGCGAATTCTTTTTACGAAACGAAAACAAAAAACCGGCAAAACATTTCGATCGAGCGGACGATCCTTGGACGGAATTTTACCCGATAAAAAATCGATCATCCGATCCCTCGGTCGACAGAGCAAAGCTAACGATCCCACGACTAATGAAAATCAACGAGCACACCAATCCAATTCTGCCTCGAAGAGACTTTAATGCCACGTTGACTGACACTGTCGCTCTGCTTTATGGATAAACTAATGCTGTGATAACTCCGAATATCGGTGCTCCATTTTTTTCGTAAATTTATCGATGTTGATGGCCGTACTTGCATACGAAGTGTCTCAACCTAAGTTGAGAGTTCGAGTTGAGAATCCCAAAAAAAATCTCTCATTTTCGCCAGTTTTTAACGAAATGATGAAATTTCGACGAAACTGTCTTCTTTTCAGGCGCACAGTCCCAAAACGGTCGAAGATAGAGCAAAAGTCCATGGGACTAAACTCGTAGAGCATGAAATTTCCGATGGAAAATACTCCCTCCAAGACTCTTTAGTCTCAATTTCCCAGTCCTGAGAGCGTTACGAATAAATACCTCGGCGAATGCATATTTATGCTTGCGAAAAAGTTCCTTCGATCGGCTCTCAGGGTCTGACCATTGTAGATGTCAACTTTTTTGTAGTTTATTTTGTTCACTTCAAGTTTGGGCTTTGAATTTTCGCTGGTTTTTCAATCGTCATACCAAAACACCCGACAAAAGAAAGCGATTTCGTTAACTCGAAATTTTTTGAGTGAGAATTTAAAAAAATCAAATAAATATTTTGTTTTTTCAGTCATTTCTACAGCATTCGAACCCATACCAGGCTGGATCGACAATTTTTATGGTCCGACCGGTGCCGTCGGTGCGATTGAAACGGGCATTTTGAAAACGATGTACTGCCGTCATTCGGTACAAGCGAACATCGTCCCAGTTGACTTTACCGTGAATGCTCTGATAGTGAGTGCTTGGGACGTGGCCAGTCAGCCACAAAGGTAAGCGCACCGTCTTCATCGTTCTCTCAATATCAATGGATTAATCGAGGCTTTCGTAACATTTAGTCGACGTGCGTTATTCACATGGTTTTTCATTCACGTCGTATTACAGGAGAGCCGAAAATATGCTCATTTACAATTACGTGTCGACGCTCGAGAACTCTATTACGTGGAAGGACTACAAAGACATTAATTTGATCCACGCATCCGAGTTCCCATTGAGCCAAGCCAAGTGGACTGTCTCCGTCACACTCCACGATCACAAGTTGATGGACTTTTTAAGCAGAATAGTTTTCCATTACATACCTGCCCTCGTGATCGATTCTTTCTCCATTTGCCTCGGATATAAACCAAAGTAGAGTCTCGTTCGTTAATTTGTTCATTGCCACACAGTCGATCCCTCGATTCACTCATTCGTTGCTTTTTCTGTTCAGACTGTTGACTACGTACAGAAAACTTCATAGATTCATCGACGTCGTCTCGTGGTTCTGCGTACGTGACTGGACCCTGACGAATAACAATGTCGAACACATGTGGAAACGTCTCGAAACAAAGGACCAGCAAATCTTTCGGTTCGACATGAGACAATTGAACTGGAAAAAATACTTCAAAAATTATATTAAGGGAGTGAGAGTGTACCTCTTCAAAGACGACCTCAGTACTTTGGAAGCGAGCAGGAAAAAATCTGAAAGGTACGCTATTTGTCATTGGCATGGGAAAACGCGAGAGTGTGTTTTTGTCAAATTTTCGTGGAGCTTTGAATAATTGTTCGCATAAAAAATTCTGAAAAATCGAGTACTTGAAATTTTTTTTAATTTTTTCATGCTTTGGTGTGGCGAATCACAATGGAATTTTTAAAGAAAGAAAATTAGAGTTCACGATCTAAATACTTCGAAAATACTGCACAATTTCAAGGATTTTTTTCCTTTTTTTTCGAGGACAAAATCATTTTTCACAATAATAACGATTACATTGAATTACTTTTTAAAAATATGGAAAATAAAACTTTGACGAAATTTCGAAACCAGAATTGTGATGTCGATCGAATCCAAATGTTGAGTAATACGATTCGTTTTTTTTTCAGATTCCGTTCAATCAATGCGACGATAAAAATTTTCCTTTGCGCCATCTCGTTATTGTTATTTTGGAAAATGTTGCCAATAACTTTTTCGTGAGCTGCTCAAAGTGAAATATCAAATTCCACGTTCAATCAGATTCCATTAGACTTGGAATGAGATCGTCCGATTTCCTGTACATATTAGTATTCGTAAGGAATTAAGAGCAACGTTAATATTAAGGATTTTTCGTTGACGTATGATTTGTAGAATATTTGGCGACATTTCACGAAAGTACACGTAAAAGTTCGGAGAAGGCAAGCATTGACGAGCGAGGACGGTCGCGTTCGACGAAAACGAAAATCCGTGTAAGATTTTTACGAGGAGAGTGCGAACAGAAACTTTCTCTCGCAGGCAACAGGTCCAAAATTAAAAACCGGTGGAGGTGACTACAAAAAACGATAACTAGAAGGAAGAAAAATCAAAGGAAGGCACCGCGGGCCGTCATCATATTGCCGAAGTGCGACTCAGCTCATTTTTGTCACGATGTCTTATTTATACGTCAACTACGCCCCCATTTTTTGTATTACCCTTGATGTTTTTTAATAGACTATAAACGAGTGAATAAAATCGTTGCGTTTCTCCCAATTTTATTGACTCTGCAGAGAATATCGAGAAAGGAGTCCAAACAGTTTTAATTCAACGTTTATCAATTTCTTTATCATAACTGCGAGTGCATAAAGTTGTGTCGAGTGCAATAATAAATTGGTCCAAAATTTTCCAGAAAACCGATTCTCTCGATGCTTCACATTCTCCAAACCTCCGAGAACGCAGGGAAAACAATTCGTTTACAAATTTAATCCTCTGGCAGCGTTTCAACGCTTAATGTAACCTTGAATCGTTTTTTTCAAAAGATTCTACTGTTTTCGCATCGCTTTTATTCAAATGTTCGGAATCTTGGCGCTTTTACGTCGAGCCACTTTCTGGGTATTTCGTTAGAAGATTCTACTGCCGACAGATTCGATGACATTCAAACCCGAAGAATTTGTCAACCCAACCGCGATCGCATTGTGTTTACTGGTGAGCAAATTTAAAAGATATTTTTTCACACCCAGATAACTTGTTGGCACCGTGGAATTGATATTTTATCAAATTTTTCGAATATTTGAAAAAAAAGCTATATAAAAAGTCGAATATTTATGAGCAACCCCTCAGTAAACGACTCTTATGTAAAATTTGATTTATTGAACAATATTTGTAATACATAAAAATACATTTTAAAAATATCGGTGTGTTCCCCGATTAACTGCGGTTAAAACGCTACGCGTTGTGATTGCATCGATGGTGCGATTGGAAATTTGATTAATAGACACATTCGATTACGAATTCATCAGCGATTGGAATATAAATTCCAAAAATATAGATTAAAACTACGTGGTACTTGGTACAATATAAAAATTGGACGGATGAGAACGTAAGGCAAAGTCTGTCAAACTTGTCAACATTTGTAAATCCTCGTTAAAAAATACGACTTAAAAGTTTAAAATACTCTACAATCGTACTCTGGTGCGTAATTAATAAGAAAATTTCAATATACAATATTTTCTTATTGCATAATGCGTAAATTTTCTTTCGATCAGGAAGATCGATGGAAAGTTTTGTTTCCATTTTGGACGGAATTGTCACCTAAAAACAGTGAATACGAAACTCATCGTAAATTATGTACATGCGATTCAGCGGATGAGTTTTTTTTGCCAGGCCGTCTTGGAGACGCAAAAGGCACAGTGCATTTTCTCTTTTTCTTTATGAAGCTTCTCAAGAGTTTGCGTGGCAGTGGAGCGAGACACTGTTGAAATATTTGTGGATAAATAATCACGTTTGTCCGCTGCTCTCGGTCTTAATTCACAGGCATTGTTGACACTGTGCTGTGGGGGGTTGTCGGTCGCGAACCAGCGATTGAGTGAGTCGTCGATGCATTCAGAGACTGCATCGTTCCAATCTGCATTCGAAATAATGGTTTATGATAAGATAAGCAAAAAAATGGAGACAAAAATGTTGAGAGTCGATAAAAGTTATAAAAATAGCTATTTCTGTTGTTTTTTATGAATTTTTTGTTTTATCAAATTTTTTTTATCGAAAATATGGATAATTACCCTCAGATGTGCCAAATCCTCGAGCCGCGTCAAATCGGAGAGCTCGATGTACAAAGAATAAACGACGAGCCAACCGTAAACGGAAAAGCATATGAATGCAATCCATAACAAACACGTCATGACGTTGTAAAAAAATATCATGTCGTTTACGATGCTGAAGAATATGAATGCGAAGAATCGGAAAATAGTGAAGATCGCAAAAGAGTACAACCATGGCACCATTTTCTTCTCGTACTCCTTGCGCAATGCTCTTATTAGCATTACCGATGTCATCAATACTGCTAATCCGCCCAACATTGAGAATAGAGCGAAAAATACCAGGGCGTTGCGGACTGATAAACCAAAAGAACAACAATTTATAATTATTTTGTATCCGTAACAAATAACTTTCAATCTTTCAAATGCTTCCACTAAGAATCATGCCAGAATTTAGTAGCAATAATCTTGGAGCTGGGATCAAAATTTTGATTCCTTCCCATCTCTGTACTAGCCAGAAAATAAGATTCAATTGGATTCAAAAGTTTTTAGTGCCGGCTCTCCGGCGAAAACCAGGTGCGATACATAGAGCTTTCGATTTATAATTTTTCTGCAAACTTTTAAGCTCTCAAATTCCTTCAGGTTTATTTTTTCTTGTTAAGCACTTCAAAATTTGTGTATAAAGCTATCAGTCAAAGTTACAATGTTTAGGCACTAATAAAAAGCTGCATGAAATTGCGATCACTTCTGCTATGCCTAATTTTATTTGAGAATCGAGAAAGATTTTTACTTACCATTAGGATTGCCCACGTAAACGAATTCGTATGATATGATATAATATCCATAATGTTCAGACCCAGGGGCTGCTAGTGAAAGGCAGTAAATATCGAAAACTGCTGTACATATGGTAAATAGCGCTAAGCACTGAAAATGAGAACCATACTCAAATTATTGAAAATTTTATGCATTAATATGTGAATAATTGGATTGTTTATTTTCTAAAGGTAAATACTCCAAATTCAATCATGTCTCTAGATTAACACATTCGAGATAGAAACTGATATTTTTCTCAATCAGCAATGTTCCCACGGACCACAAACAAGCATAAATATGAACAGAACTCTTTTCACCCACCCAAAAGAAAACTGTCAAAATCATCTTTTTCCAAGTTCACTAACACGATCAGTACAATAATGTCAACAAATTCTACATCTCTGCAATTCAATGGGATTGATCTGTTTTTTTTTTTTTTTGAAGATTCCTGAATACATTCACAGAGTCGTAATGTCAAAATTTATCAACGAAGATGCAAAAACACAATTGGTGAAGGAAAAAATTTAAACACTTCCATCAACTTGAGAAATGAAAACAAAATATTTTGCACGTTGTTCCTATATTTTACTGTTATTCTAGACTGGGACGATTTGGCACAGTTTCTAACAGCTCTCGACCACAAACAAACCGGATAAAAATTTAGTAATAATATTGTCATCTTTATCAGCCAAGTTTTCTAGTCTTTCTTAGCCCACTGAGGTATGCGTTTTTTTTTTGGGGAAACTCACAAGAACATGAAATTTAGTGAAATGAAGACAAAACAAGATGATTCAACGGATTGAGCTCAATAAATACCAAAAAGTAATGCTATGACCATTGCAACAAGAAATAAAAACACTATAGCAATAATATCTTGTGATGAATTATAAATATGATAATAAAAACTTCTCACCAGTGAAAAAACACCTGTTACAACAGCCCCTCTTTGTATATCAAGTACAAAAGCATTGGATAGCAAGGGTTTTTGGTACCATGGAATTTTGACGCTTTTTACTGATCTTGAAGATCTGAGATTGGCGCTGCTACGAGTTGTAACGTGCGAGTAAATCGAAGGTGTGCCCATGCTGGGCGATTTCTTTCCGTAATTCATTATTCTCGTATATCTAGCACAAAAAATGAGAAAAAAGTTGACTAAAAAAAAGCGCAGGTAAAATTGGCACGCCCTCCAAAAAATGGAGTAATTAAAAATCACATAAAACACAGGTACGTTGTCATTCCTTCATGTCACAGATCCGATAAACAACGATATTTCTTAAAAAAAAAAAGTGAAAACTTACGAGAAAAACAAAAGTCATACGCTTAAATTAAAAGACTTGTTGCATCAGAGATCGTTAAGGCACAATCAAATGGCCCAAAGGGACACACCTAATTTCTTTCGTTGTTAAAATTTACGTGAGGCACGAACTTATTCACAATAGTAAACTATCGTCGCGCGTTAGTCACACACTGATGTGGTACTTGGTACGTGCAACGCCCCTGTAAGTTGACGATAACACAGATTACTATAATATCGTTTGTTAGCAAATATACATTACCTACTGCTTTCGCTCTGCGTCTCGGATCTTTGACCAGTCGGTATACCAGTGTTTACTGTTTCCCGCAAAGTTTCCCGGCTCCGAGCAAAAAATTCCAATATGGCCGCAGGTCTCAGTGTTTTCGGTTTTTATTTTACACTCCGAATAACGATACAGTAACTCTAACCTCCTTCGTTGTTACCACATTCGAAGATCGTATCCGCAAAAATCAACGAATTTCTGATTACGTTTGGGTATTATTTAGAAAACTCAGCAATTATCAATCATGGCGGACAATAGAAAAATTAAACTCGTCGACAGGCTTCATCGAGGATTCGTCAATTGTTGCGTGGGTGTCACACTTATATCCACTGCCGTGCTCACCCTCAAAGCTTACGAATATTTTGTTTACATCAGGCCTCAACGTAAAGCGTTCGAGGCAAGAATCGAACAAGAATTGCTGATGGAAGGCAGTAGCTTCAAATCCTCCCTCGACGAAGAGTTGAAAGCGTGAAATATTTCGTTTCTCTTCGTCCTCGAAGATGCTTCAAAGAAAGCAAAATTATGTGGTTTTAGAAGATAAAAGGAGATTCGTTTTGTAAAAAAACCTCAAAAATAGTCTTATGCTTGTACATAACTATTATGCTCTTTATCGAATAATAGTCATTCGACGCAGGTTTACATTTATAAAAATTCAACACTTTTTAAGTTAAGCCCGTTACTCTCTAGCTCTGGATACTAATCATTTCTTTATTCAATACCCCTCTATGACTGTAATTTATCTATTAATTACTTCTTCGTTGTGAGTCCAGATTTTGAGAGTTATTAAAATAATTAAATTACAAAATTATTGCTTCTTGTTCTCCATCCCTTTTCCCATTAAAGTTTGTATTTCAATGTTTTACCAAGTTTCCTTGATAAGAAATGAAAAAATTGTGGTACACAGTAGCAGAATGAGGAAATAGAACTTATTGAATGACCTCGATCGAACAATTGCATAACTCGTTGAATTCTAAGATGCTGGAAAATAAATGAGATATTTTTTCATGTCGTTTACCATATAGTTTGTACCTAAAATTTCTTTCCACATTTTATCAAAATACTCAAGAATATTAGTAATTTTTTTGAGAACAATTCAAAATTTGTACCGATGAAATATGTTGTCAAATTTTTCTATTTTCACTCTAGAAACTCCAATAAATATGAAAGTACATAAAAGAAATTGGTCATGCATTTAGTTTCGAAAAAACTTGAAATCGAATAGATTGTTTAGCTGAAATAAAATCTGGCAGAGCTATCAAAAACTATTCTTCATTTCTTAAAAAAAAAAGCCGAAAGTGAGAATGTTAATTCTTGACTTTGTGACAAAGTGGTTGATTTCTTGACAAAGACTTGAGAGTTATCTCAAGGTTTGTTTTAGGTATAAGTAAAGATATAATAAAGGATATGGAAAAAAGTTTTCTGAATAGAATGAATTATCTTGTCTGTTCACCGCTAGAACAAGTTTTGAAAACAATTATAATTTGAAAAGGCATTCGATTCGTATATTTCATGGAACTTCCGAAATGATCAGTTCACTTGGCTGTCGTAAAAGCAAGTCATTCTGCAGGCATAAAGCAGTATATGATGATCCACTTTGAAATGGTTTTTTCAACAAGGTAAAATTACACCCCAAAATTTGATTAAATCTTCAAAGATAGATTCTACAGGATATGGGAAATGAAGAAAAATTAAACAAAAATAATTTTTTATCGTACGGCGTTTTAATGTACCAAGTATCGAGTAATTTCATAACATCGTACAAAATCATTTGGCAGTTGCGATTCTCAAAATGCGATAACGCTGTTCGGAGTTTTTATTGACATGGAAATTTTCGATTACCCGCACTATTATCGATAATTCAATAGTTTTACCGGAATTTTTTCTTTTTTTGAATAATCGTTTCCTAAAATTATCTGTATTTGTAGAAAATTCATAAATATATGCAGTTTTTCAGTATGCATTTTTTTTTTGAGCGAGTAATCGATTAATTTGATGTGTCTCCAATTCCGCTTTCATTCGCTGCACATTTATGTACAAAGTGTCTTAACACGAAGGAAAACAAATAAGAAAATAAAACAGACAAAGGAAAAATCAACCGGTGATAACAAATGTTCATAATCGTACAAACATTTCTAGCAATTTTCTAGCGCTAAAATTTTCTTCGTTACAGATGAATACTGAACACCTTCATTGTTTTTCCTGTTGTTTATTTCTTTCGTTCATTAGTTTTTCCCATTCATTGATTTTCCCATCAATTTTTACGATCGGAATATTTACACTTACAAGTAACCAGGTTAATTCTTTTACGTCGAGGCAAAACTTGTTCGGTTCTTCAAGCGAGTCACAAGTTTCGAAGAATTAAGATTCTTAACGCTATTCCATTATTCAACGTGTTACGGCATGAACTTTTGTTTTTTATTTTCTTTTATATATTTATCGACAAAACGTTTTCGATAATTTCAATGTGAACTGGAAAAATTTACATTCGCGCGTCGATTTTTTTACTTACTCTTCGTGAACTCGCTGTAATTTTACAGATTTATAGTCGCAGGCGAAAAAAACTAAAATAATAATAATAATCACCGTTTTCGCGAAGTTAACGCGAAATATCGTATAGACTATAAATCTCCTTAACGAGTCGCCAAACTCGTTTTTATAAATGTTCTTTAAAATGTCCACAAGAAAACACATTTTTCGTTTAGTAAACACACGAATTTAAAAAATCTATTCAACCGTGTAAAAGTCTACGAAAATTTCATAGTTTTCGTCTGTCTGTCTCTTTCCTTTCTCTCTCTCTCTCTCTCTTTCATTTTTGTCACTGGCGTCATGTAATTCACTCGCGTGATTTATCGAACGGACATCAAAATATTATTGTTTTTAGTCCAAACAGTCGAATTATACGAAAGTATGAGTGTTCAATGAATCTCGTAGAGTATTTTCGTTTTTTCTTCAAGGAGCACAATCTTGCACAAACCCGGTAGATTTCTGTTCTTTTTATTCGTCGTCGAGAATGATCCTCGTTCTTATTTGAGCACGATGCTTCACGAACTATTGTTCGATGTTGGCGACGACGAATTCGACATCAATTCATTCTTCATACAATCGATTCTCGCTACGATTTTCAACGCTGGACCCAACTTTATACTCATCGCGGACATGAGGTGATCTTCCTTCAATAACATCAATGCCTGACCGTCGATCTCCTGGATCGCAAAATCTTCCGCGTAATCCGCACAACCTGGCAGACCTCGAATGAAGTCGCACACTTCGTTTACCTGAAAAATAATCGAGCAGCAGATTCGTAAATTGTTTTTCTTTTATTATCGCGAATTTTTTATGATAAAAAATTATTCAATGTTTTCGAATATTTTTGCTTTTTTTATGGAGAAAATTTCATTAAAAAAATGTAAATAAGAAATGAAGTCGAATGGAAAATCTTACCGTCCATTTGACCGGATGTATTTTCGGTGTGACATCTTCTGGCGTAGGCGTACTCGTCGTGGACAGAGTTTTTTCTTCGTTGCTTTTGATCGAGCCGTCCGAGTCATTTTTCTTCAAGTCAATCTCCATTTCGGTCCATTGTTTCTCATTTGATTCGCGATCCCTTGTTTCTCTTCGTTTACTGAAAGATAATAATTGGAGAGAAATTTGATTGAGAAAGAGGATTTGATTCAAAAGGTTGCAAGAATTGTTCGCAGCTTTGAATGAAAACAAAAACTTTTCGAAATCAGAAGTTGGGAAGTTGAAAAAAAGGAAAATAAGAGATTCAAACGCGTACCTCTTGGCGCAAATGGAGGAACAGAAACGTTTGTCCTTCTTCAACTTGCAATTTTGTTCGTCAACGAGGTTTCCACACGCTTCGCACTTTCCATTTGCCATTCCATTTCCTTCGTTATCGTGTGACGCAATGGAAGCATGCTTCTTTCCTGTGATACAAAAATATAAGAATCCATAGTTAATTTCAACGAATGACAAACATTGAGATTGTTGAATGAAACAGGAAGAATAAAAATTGATTCCATTACTTTTCTTACTTGGCGGTTCCTCGTGGCCATCTTTTTCTCCGATGTTATTTCGATTCAAACCGGTGGGTGTTTCTTGTCCAATTGAGCCGTTCATCGATGAGCGATTAACTGCAAATGGTTCCGAAGCTGTAAGTCAGAGAACACCCAAAACGATCATTTGAGGTCTCGCATTTTCTTTTACAATAAGCCAGTTTTTTTCATTATTTATTAAAGAGTTGACGAAATTTCAAAAAACGCTCGACCAACTTTGAAACCCTTTGCCTCACCTTCTTGTATGACGAATCCTTCGATAACATGAGTAAGAACTTGCGGTTTGACAAGAGCTTTGGGCGGTGCCTGTTTGCTGTTGGTGGAAAGTGGTGTCGAGATAGTTCCAGTGAGTGTGGGTTCTTCGTTGTTGACACCGTTGGTAATGGAGTTGACAGCATTGGCAAGATTCGTCAGAGGATTCGTGCAACTTTTCTCTTCGATCTTGGCAACGGGGGTGGTGGAATTTTCTTCCGTAGGGGGTGTTTTCGTATCGGGTTCTAAAAATGCAAAAGACCAAAAAAAAATCGCCAATTAATTCAACCTGTTAATACAATGAAGAATAAAAAATCTGCGAATTATTACAAACCGGAAGCGTTCGTACGTTGAGAAGCATCCTCGACTGTGGATTCTTCCTTTTTGATAGAACTTTTCGAATCCTCGATCGTTAAAGTTGTATTGTTCGTTGGGTTGCAAGGAATCATCATTGCGCAATCGCTTTGATGAATGCGATCCGGTGAAGGTGCAACGATCATTGTGGAGCTGTTGTCTTGTTGAGGTTGCTGAGGTTGTGGCTGAGATTGATTTTGTTGGTGTTGTTGTTGATGAAGCTGTTGCTGTTGCTGAGGTTGTTGCTGTTGTTGTTGAGCTTGTTGTTGGGCCTGTTGTTGGGCTTGTTGTTGTACCTGTTGTTGAGCTTGTTGCTGTGCCTGTTGTTGGGCTTGTTGCTGTTGTTGGACTTGCTGCTGCTGCGCTTGTTGAGCTTGTTGCTGGGCTTGCTGTTGAGCTTGTTGTTGTTGTTGTTGTTGTTGTTGTTGTTGTTGTTGTTGTTGTTGTTGTTGTTGTTGTTGTTGCTGCTGCTGCTGCTGTTGTTGCTGCTGCTGGGCTTGTTGCTGCAACTGTTGTTGCTGCTGTTGCTCATTCGTCTGACTCATCATCGGGATCGCCTGAACTTGTGCATTCGTTCCGACTATCTGATTTCCAATGATTCCCGGATTCATCGGTTGCTGAATCTGCTGAGGCTGTTGTTGCGGACCACCCGACATCGGCGATTGAACCTGATTCATTTGCAACGTTGTTGCCACTCCCACACCCACCATCGAAACGACTGGCATTATTGGACGGTCGCCCCCTAACACGACGCCTTGTTGCTGTTGTGGTTGAGGCTGTTGCTGCTGTTGCAGGGTCATGCCTGTAAAAACAAACGTCAGATTAATTCAATCTATTTTATCATTTTACTACGATTCTTCAATTCATCTTGAGAGCACTGTATTTTATTTTTTTACAGGAAAATTATAATTTTTTACGTTCGGAGAAGGATCTCTGGGAGCACGCGCTGCCGTTAAAATTTTCGAAAACAAAATAAGTGTGCTTTATGCGATCTCGACAAAACATTTCGGGATCCCACCCCTGCAAGGCCTTTCCGCGCGGCTTTTCAGTATTTTCATCGTTGAAAAAATCAATAGTTGACATATTTAAACCTTATCGTGTATCCAATAAAAGCTTACAATTGGATACCGAGCAACATTTAATTGCGAAGAGAAAATTGGAGTGCATATTTTGAAATGAATTTGGTAAATGTTCATTTTCCCTGAACGTACCCATTAAAGGTTTCGGCTGAATTTGTTGCTGATTGTTTTGTTGTTGTTGTTGCTGCTGGCACTGTTGTTGAATCTGTTGTTGATGCTGGAGTTGTTGCATCTGCTGCATGAACATCTGCTGATACTGGGGTTGCATCGGAGTCGGTTTGCATTGCAATCCGCGGGTCTGTGGTTGTTGCTGCTGTGGTGATTGCATTACTGTTTTGTTTTGTTGTCCAAAGTTTTGCTTGTCAGCGGTGGACATAGGTGAGCCAGGTGGTTGCGCAGAAGTCACCACAGGAACATTTGTCGTTATAAGTACTTTGTTATTGTTGTTGCTATTGGACACTGGGGCCTGTTGTTGCATTATCATTGTTGCGTGATGCACATTAGATTTCGTTTGATTTGCTGAACCGGCCTTTGTAGCGCCCTGAAATGCATTTGGACCGGGTCTTGTGCGAACCACCGGCTTACCACGGCCTTTAACCCCACTTCCATTGCACTTTCCGCTCTGAATGAAAAAAAAAATAAAATCTAATACCACATCACGGATAAAACACGTCGTTTAAAATAAACAAACTCCGCCCGAATGAAATAATAATTAAACATAAATCGACGAACGATCGAAACTAAAACCGAATAAACGAACCGAACTGTATTAATAAAACGAACAAATCAACGAGACAGTTCTTTCCATTTTCTCTCTTTTTTTTTTCTTACTAAATTTTCGTGTGCGCGAGAGCTCGGAGTGCAGAAGCGGAAATGTAATTATGCATCGAGGTTTCCTGTATTTTGTTTTTCTCTTATTTTTCAAGAATGTACCTATACATATTCAGAGCAGATATTGAACATTTTTCAAATTCCCAATAATTTTTTTCAATCCAACAATATTTTCTCGATCGTTTAAGAAATTTGGTTTCACGCAAACCATAATCAAGTGTGTCTGGTTCAAGTACATTCTTCAATTAGCATCGAGGGCTTAAGAAAAAAAGAGGCAACAGGGTTGTTAGAATGGAAATAATGAGTTTGTGGCTCGTGTGTATACCTGCGAGTGTACCGTTGCCTGCACACCGTGTACCGTTTGTGTGGAAACCGAGCTAGCAGGTCGTATATTAGCGCCTTGAACACCCTGCAACGAGGATGGAAGAATACTCAACGGTCTTTGACCACCGACGGCTTGTTTCGCTTGCTGTTGTTGTTGCTGTTGCATGTCCATGACACGTGGCTTACCACCGGCAGCAGCGATTTGTTGGACACTTTGAATCTGTTGTTGAGCCGCTAAAGCTTTAACATAAAACATCAATTAATTACGCTTATTCAATCCCAAACGGATAATCATGAAAATTATTGAAAAAAAAAAAAAAAAAAAAAAAAACAACAACCTCAAGTGTTCGAGTTCTTTGCTTATAAAAATATTCACCATTGTGTGTCTGTATCGCTTGAGGACTTTGTATAAACATATCCGGTTGCGTGGGACCTCGAATAAATATTTGATTCGGTGCTGCAGTCAGAAGCGTCGGTGTTTGAAGCCCCGTCCATGCGACCTGAGGCGCGAATTGCCATGGAGCAAATTGCATTCCTCCTGGTTTTCCAGCCGTCGGCGTCCCCGTCGTACACGTTGTGTACTGTTTTCATAAAAAATTCAATTAAATCAATCGTTGCCAATCATTCGAATAATTAAACCGATTTACGATTAAATCAAAATTCGATCGAAGCTGATTTTATCGAAATATTTCAGATTTATTGCCCAGAATGCATGCTTTTTAAGTACAAAATCGACAAAAAAATTTACCAAATCATAAACGGTTGTCGCCTCGAAAAGTTAGACAGAAATTCAATCATGTTTGATCAATTTAAGGGAATAAAAATAATTAAAAATTTTTTTACAAATATAATATATATAAACACAAATGAATACAATAACAAACATTTGTTGACGTGAAAGTAAATAAATGTTCAAATCTCAAACGATTTAGATGAATGAAAAAAGAATAATTTCACAATTTACTATTCAATTACCTTTTGCACTTGATCCTGCTTATTGGCAGATTGTTGTTGCTGTTGTTGTTGCAGTGACGGGGGCGATTGAGGCGATCCCAAAACACCGACGTGTCCAAAAACGAGGGTCTGTCCACCGCCTGGATTGCCGGAGGTCGGAGCAGGCAGATAGCCGGCGGGAAAGCCTTGAACTTTGGCACCACCTGGTCCTGGATGTCCTGGCCCTTGTCCAGGATTCGAGGTAGTCGTTAGCATGTGCGGGGTCAATTGAGCGCCCGATTGGTTACCATCTCCGGCAGTGATAACCTGATAACCATAATTTGCATATTAGAAAACGTGCTCTATGAAAAAAAAAAAAAAAAAAAATCACTTGGAAATCTGTGAATTCTATTAGCCTGCAATTAGAGAAAATTAATTTTACGATTACTCGAATATTAGCAGAAACGAGAAAAATCTCATTATAAGCAGAACGGAATAAATGAGCTCTGGGATGTGAAGAAACTCTGTACGAATTCGAAAGTAAATGGGAAGTTTGTCAATTCGTCGTTACGTAACGTTGAGAAAAAAAAAAAAAAGAAAACCTCTGCGTACCTGAATGGATTGTGGATTCAGATACAAAGGAGTTCCCTGGGTATTGTACAGATGTTGCAAGTGATAAACTTGACTCTGCATCGGTTGCTGTATCACTTGAACGGCTTGTGGGTGTGCAGCCATCGTCGTTATTGCTGTTCCGCCCTGCTGTCCCGAAAGTGTCATCGATACACCGTGTTGTTGCTGCTGCTGATGTTGCATGGATACGGCTACAGCGCTCTGCAACTGTATTCATCAGAAGGTTCATAAAAATGCCATTGTGGATCGTTGTGTACGAAATTTTGTGACGAAAAATTATTTTTACAACGAATAAAAAACGAAAAAAAAAAAAAATTTCGAGCAAGAGAATTCTGGGAAAAAGAATTTTGTCATATTTCGAATATTTAACCTGTTGTTGTGGCATGCTGGAGGAGACTTGAGGCTGGACTTGAACCTGTGTGACATTGTGTTGATTATTGGCTTGTTGTTGCTGGGCCTGTTGCTGCTGGACTTGTTGAACCTGTTGAACTTGTTGCACTTGTTGTACTTGTTGAACTTGTTGTACTTGTTGTTGTACTTGTTGCTGCTGCTGCTGTTGTTGTTGTTGTTGTTGTTGTTGTTGCTGCTGCTGCTGCTGCTGTTGTTGTTGCTGTTGCACTTGCTGTTGCTGCTGTTGGACATTTTGTTGCTGCTGCATATCGTGCGAGCTTAACATCATTTGCTGTTGTTGCGGGGGCTGCTGCTGCTGTTGTTGTTGTTGTTGTTGCTGCGGCTGTTGTTGCTGGGGTTGCTGCTGTTGTTGCGGTTGCTGCTGTTGCTGTTGTGAATCTTGAATATCTATCGCCATCGTTCTTGATGTACAATTACACGAATTTCCTTTATTTTCGTCTCCCAATACTCCTCGTATCGGTCTGCCTATTCTCTTCTAATGTTCCGGGCTCCTCCGATCATTTTATCTTCCCCATTTCCACTTGCAATGAGCCTATTTCGATTTCTGGACCGAGGTGGAGTTATGTTTTTTTTTTACTGTGGAAAAAGATGGTTTTACGTGAATAAATATGCGCATGGATGCTCGATAATAAATCCGCGGATCCATCGAATTCTACTGTGGGTCTGACAGACCCGAAACCATCGCACTGAAATCATGTGGTCTTGGAAATTGTTTTTTTACTCGCTCACAGCACGTGACTGCATTTTTTCGATTAAATAGAGACGTTTTTATCGTTATTTAACGAAATGAAAATTAATTGTTCTCATTTTCATTTATTATTCGATCTTCTCTCACGAAAAATACCATTTTCTCGTACCACGGAACACGAGAGAAAATGATACACCGTTTTTTCGGAAGTTAAATATAAATTTTCGTGAATTTGACTACAGCTTGAGTGGTTTCGGGTCTCCTAGACCCTCTGTATCCTCCACATTACTGCAGAGAATCGTCTACTTCGAGGAATATATTTGTAAACAGGTGCAAACTCTTCTCGTTCCCATCGTTCTCGCATTATCTCTTTCTCTATCCCCTCCACCCGGAAGAAAAACGGTGAAAATTTCCTCGCGTTTCTTGCGAGCCCTGAAAATTGCCTGGCTACATCAACACCTTTTCTATCTCTGTCTCTCTTTCGTTTAGATTGACCCTCACCCCCGCCACTAATTACTTTTAATTTCGCGTGTCTCGGTCAAAAACATAGCATTATGGAAATTGTAGGCGTTGATAAATAAAAATCATGCAACGACAGGGGGGGGGGGGGGGGAGAGACTTCCACGTTCGTCTGCTGGCACAACATTCGTATTCGTATAATCTTATCTCGCAGTTGTGCAAGCGATTTATTCATCGGCAATGTCATGTTTTCGTCCAATATATAACTCTTGAAAAAAATCACACGTTCGTTGCTTCATCGCAATCAGTTAATCTCGGTGGATCGAGGCAGAGAATCATCGTGGTTGGGAGCTGTCGCTAGTTGTGTTGTGTCTTTCGATCGTATTTTTATTTCCCTTACTACACGTCTCTCGCATTCGCCCGGAGGTGAAAGTATCGAGCGAATATACGAAAAGTAAGCAGTGTCAAAATTTCGTATTTATATTACATTTCTCGGATTAAATATTTCAGAAACATTCTTCCAATGTTTGATTATGCAAAAATGCGATGTGGAACGTGTTATTGTACCGGCTGATTGATGCACGGTGATAAAAACAACTGAAAGTGTGAATAGTATGTAAAATACGTGGGTGCAAGGTGCACGTTCAGTGAGGTGAGCAAATCATTCGTACTGGTGAAAAATATCGAATAAGAATTTCAGGTACGCGCCTCAGCTACGAGCCGCGGAGAGATCCTCATTCGGACACAAAAATTTCGAGTCATCGTGTTTATTATCCGGTAAAGTGTTTCTCAGCGATCTACATAACCTAAAAATATCGGAGTCGCGGTAATTGGTTGAGAGCCACGGGCGCCCTGTTGATGGGACGGGCGCGATACGCGCCCCTCGCTTCTCTCGCCGCTCGCAGGGATCTCGCTTCGTTTGTATTGAGAAGCCAGGCAGCGGGACGCTGGAGGGGAAAGAGCGAAGTCCTCGCCAACTGAGAGTCTCGCCAGCCTGGCTGCGAATAGGAAGGAGAAAGAGAGAGCGAGAGAGAAACGAGTAGGTGGAACACGAGTGAAAGGAGAGAGACGCCAGAGAAAATTAGACGGAGAAAGGACGATAGATGGCAGCAGCGAGTCGCTCGGGGGAGAAAATGATAAGCCATTGGTTCTCCTTACAGTGGTGCTCAAACCGCTCTCGGTGACCTCAAAACCCAAAGAGAATACGCGCGTTAAAGCGCAAGAGTGTGTGCCCCAGGAATCGTATACTTTATACGTCTATATTAGCTTTCTCCCTTGGTCGTACAATAGATACGTCCATCTCTTTAACCATGCGAGCCCTTGACCATGTAGCGTCCTTGAACTGTCAGAACTCAGAAGCCAAAAAAGTCATCGACAATCCGCGTTTCTAACGGACTTTTCAGCTACGAGACCTTTCGATGACTACGGTTTCGACGTGAACACTAAAAAACGACGAAATTTAACCAACACCTCGAATTCCAACGACAAAAAAATCCGACGTCCGCAAGCTTACAGATATTCCGATTTACGCAACGAGCATCAAGAATCTTATTTTTTGCACCGTCTTTTTTTTCGTTTCATTCCGTTCGATGGGAACGTTGTGGTAGGGAAGAAAACTGAAAATCTGTACAAGAGAGACGAAGGGGGAATCGATACGTGAGTTTTCGCCAATCGTAATGTACGAGGGAGAAACGCCGCCGGAGCGAGAAACGAGAGAGATAGCGGGGCGAGATCCATCTTGGAAAGGAGCCGAACAAAATGTCGTCCTGCGGAGACCACCATAATTAGCGTCACGCAGGCAGGGGGAGAACGAGAAAAGGAAGAAGCAAAAAAACGAGCGATGGCGCGGGTAAAAGGGGCAGAGGGCGAGAGAGCGGGGCGCGGTGAAAAGGGAGAGCGAGCCAAGCGCAACAGAGACGGACGAGAAGAAACATGGACGCCAAAGCCCCGAGTTGAACGACGAGCAGCCAGGGCCGGCGGTAGAGTTATGGGAAGGGGGGAGGCTGCGCTCTCTCCCGGTCAAAGAACACGAAGAAGGGGATATGCACAATAAAGTGGTGGCAGAACCGGCTAGGGGGTGACTGACAACATGGGGCCTCGGTCCAGCAGCTACAATAATCACCATACACAAAATAATAATAATAATCATTATCCGCAAGTGCTGTTCCTACCGGTGGCGGTACCTTCCAGCCGAAATTATTCCGAAGCTACAATTCGAAACTGCCGTCCCGCCGTGCTTTTCGTCGGTCACAAAAAAAACGAGAGCTACGATAAACAGCTGGGAAAATTGGAGCCTGAAAAGCTTCTTTCAGTGCTACGAAAAGGAGGAAAACTTTGGAGAATTTCGCTCGTAAAACAGCACCGAAAATTATTGGCTGACTCGCGCTCTCTTTCTCAGCGTCTCATTGGAAACATGAAACTTCGAGTAAAAGGGGCCCCGGAAAGCGCCCGCTCGCAATACGCAACTGGAGAGCCTCGACCATCGCAAGCAACACACAATATCGCTCTGTCTCAATCCGGAACGGGGCGAGCCAGCGAGCCGGAGAAAGACAAAAATTGCTCGGGCGACAGCGACAGAGGCTGCCGTACCAAGAGAGGGCGCGACAAAGACGAGGCGACAGAGATGGAAGAAAAAAGAAAATAAAAACGCTCTCCCCTCCCGACAAACTCGGCTCGGATACTCACATGGCGACTGCGCAGTCACACCTAGGCACGTTTCGAGTTCACGTTGAGCGATCTCGCAGAAAGAGAAAGAGAGAAAGAGAGAGAGAGGGACTCGCGTTAAACACGCACATTCACAAATAATCCGAGGTGGGCAATGCCAGAAATCCCCCAACGGTACACGCGTAACACAATGTCGCACGATATCCAGAGAGCCCGATGAAGGGAAAAAAATAATGATGGAAAAGTGAGGAAGAAAAAAAGAAGGAGAAAAAAAAAAAGAAAAACGTGCGAAAGGGAAGAGGAGGAAAAACACGGCAAATAAAAGTACACTCACACGAGAGAATCGTCACGATTATTTCCACTTGACGTAGAAACGTTGCACTTTTTCAAATTCGCAAGCCCGCATAGATGATTAATTGAAAATATCGAATGTTCGTTCACTGAAAAAGCGTAGCGCGTACTCGCGGCCGGTTGGGTCAAAATAAACGCGTTACCGTAGGCTAGACGTCGAGAAATAAATAGTAACGAAAAGTGCGAGAGAGAGAGCTCCGTCCTCTCGAGGCTTAGCGCGCTCACGACCGTCTCGTTTTCCCGAAGAGCTCGGGTAAATGGCGTTGCGCCGTTGCTCCGAAAGTCGCGAGTGGCGAGGGCAGCGGGGGTTCACCGAGCATTGGTTAGAGACCGGGCGCGTAACTCGCCTCGTCTGGCCTCCCTCTGCTCATTGCCCCAGCGGGTAATACGCGGTACGCGACCGCCCCTCGCGTCCATTCCCCCTTCCGTCTCCCTTCGTTTCGGCGCGGTGTGGGGCCTGGTATTTCAACGTCGTTGAACGGCCGTGGGGGCGAGGGAGGCCGAGAAGTTGCTGGCATATGAAACGCTCGAAGAGCCTCCTTGCCCCTTCCCCGGGGGAGATAAACCCTCGGGTTTCTCCCCCCGCGCCGATTGGGAAGGCGCGTCGTTGTTCGTTGATTGGACGACGGCTGACAAATCCCAGAGGCATCGTTGCCGGAGCTCGGGAGGCGGAGCTCGCGAGCGACGAGCCACTTTTAGTCGCTCCGCGAGATGCCGGGGAGGCCAGGGGGGACGGTGCTCGCGAGGATCTGCTGCGCATGCTCCTCGCGTAACGGTACCAACACTCTCGCACCAACTTTCCGGGCATTCAATCGTTAACCGTGCCTCCCCACCTTTCTCAATTTAATACGAGCAGAGAACGTCGCCCTTGTCACGAGAAAGAGAAGGAAATGAGAGAGAAACCGAGCGGCTCCCCTACCCTGCGCTATACATCACTACGCCAGACGTTTTACTGGTGTTGAGGCATCGCTGTACGGCGAGAATCTCCCAGGCACGTACGCCGGATATCCGGGACCCCGGGGCTTCCGAGATTAAACTACAACATCGCTGGATAGACCGGACGATCTTCGTTTGCCAAAACAATTCCATGGGCCGGGAGCTCGCAGGCTTTCTCCGTCATCGGGGATCTCGCGCGTCTGGCTCGACGATAAACGATGTTCCGGACCACCGTCCGAGCGGCGGAAGTCGCTTGGGCTACTTTGCCTCTGGAATCGCGGAGCTTACGCCCCTACGTTTGCAAGCAATCAACGCGGTGTGCTGATCTAGCTTTTCGAAAACATGCCCAAGCTTCACGATCTTCACCGACCGGGAGAGCTGCTGGGACTCCTAAATCTACCTGGTGAAATCGGAGTATTTTTTGGATTTTTCGGTACTACCAATGAATCTCAACGTCGACAAGAACGCGCGGTGTAAACAGCTTGCGAAGAACGGGGCTCGGGTCAAACCCGGCAACGCAGGACGGCCCTGCGCCCCTTTCCCACCAGGCACGTACACTCTCGCCGGCACTTCCAGGGACTCGTTGTTTCGCTGTGCCAATAAAAAAGACTCCCGGCCAATAAATTCTCATCAACTTTTCTATCAATCAAGCCGGCGTCGTGCCAGAGGCACCTAGCCAGATCCAGCACCCCGGAAGCTCATTGCAGTGAGGTGGCCCTTCGAGATTTTGCGCGGAGGGCTCTAGTTTACTCTCGGACGAGTTGAAATTTATCGTTGACTCGATACCCCGCAGGAAGCCTGAAAATGGAAATCTTCCACGTTGCGGACTCGACGTCCCTGAGAAGACTCGAGGGACTCGCTAGCTGATAAATCCTGTTGAAAGGAACGGAGTATTTCGCAAATTCAGGCGAGCGGGCTTGAGCGGTGTGCGTACGGCCCTGTCACAGCTGTCTCCGAGAGCCACGTTTGCACTCCCCGCTCCCGGTGATACACACACAAACACGGGCCGGCAGAAGTTAAAACGAGAGAGAGAGTGTTCGAAGCACGCACGCTGTGCCTGGCTGAGAGCTCACCGTGAATTGGTGGTTGATTATCAAGCGAAAAATCTTGGGCCTATCGGATGCGAGGGAATATCTCCCTCGTTTTTATGCTCCTTTTTGTTTCTATGACACGTTATGCTCCAGAGGAGAGTGCGTCGAGAGCCGCGGATGCAATTTCGCCTAATGGGAAGGACGGCGGGGGGAAGCGGGAGAATTGCGAGAGGACCTTAGGAATGCCGAAGCCTCGCCGCTTTTAGCACCAAACGATTTATCCAAGTTTGCCGAACCTACGAGGGCATCGGAGCTCCAACAAAGTCAAGCTTTACTTGTCAACGCGGAAGATTCGAAGGTTGAACCTCGCGGTCGAGGACTCCACGGGAGCTGAAGAATCCGGGGAGTTCTAGATCACCGGCTGCTTGCCAATGATAAACCCTGCAACGAGGCCGCCGAGGGTTGTCCATCGGTGGGAGTATCTCCGGCTCCGAAATTCGAGGCTTTACGATTCCACCGAGACGAGTGATATCTGTACGCATGAGGAGGCTCCTTTGCGATAAAATGTACAAGGGATAAGCGTCGATCTCCCGTCCCCCGTAGTTTCCGGGTCTCCTCTGGTGGCTTATCGTCCCCAGGGCTCCCCAGCTCTTCGTCCCTCTTTCTCTGCAGCGGCGATTTCTTCAGGAAGCCTTCTCTCCGCGTGGATGTAGCCGGCGCGGTGGGCGAGGAGGCCCATACGACTCGAGTGAAATTGAGATTAAGCACGGGCGCGTTGCGACGAGTGGGTGAGCGAGCCGCACGGAGCGCAATTCTTCGATGTTGTATTGTGCGAGTGCGAAGCTCGGGAGAGAGGAAGAGCTAAAAAGAGCGATAGAGCAAGGCGAGATGGATGGAGAGTGAGAGGGAGAGCGAGATAAAGAGGAAAGGCAGAGATCCTCGAGCGTCAGGGCCGTACGTAGCTGAGCTATATCAAAGGCTGCTGATGTGGATGTAAGCGTCGGTGGGTGTGCGGGTGTTGAGTCCAGGATGTGTGCGTCTGGGACGTAGCGGCATCGGTGTATCTCTCTCATTGCTGTGCTGCTGCGAGTATTATTCTCCGTGGGTGGTGGGGCAAGTGGATGGCCGACCAATGGTTTAGGCCGGTTGGAGTTGCCAAGGAAACCGGTTAATGATTCGAGCCGCCACTGAGGAATTGGCTTGCTCTTCGCTCGCAGGTTTGCCCGTGAGTCTGGCGCATGCGTTAGTTCTCCCCGTCCGCGTCCCTCCCCACCGGCCACCCACGTCCCCCTACGCGTTTCAACTTTTATGTCTATCGGAGGCGGCTTGGTGTGCGTGTTGTCAGGACGCCGACACCACGGAGAGGCACGATTTATTAATAGCGAATACTCTTGGCTCTCCGTCGCCGTGTGCACGGACCTAAGTCCGCAGATGTGTTGTCCGCGTGCATGTGACATCGGGGGGCTACGTGCGTGTCGGGAAAATTCTCCCTCCTGGCGTCCCCGACGTCGGTGTGCACGTTCAGCAATGGTGTGTGCTTGGCCAGCCGAGCATGTGCGAACGCAAGCACGCTCAAGAGAAATCCGAGCATATACTTCGACCCCTCTTCCTCTCTCCCTGCCTCGCATACCTATTAAAACACCCAACGCGCACACCGATGCTCGGTCTACAACCTCTTTGGAATCTGTGTTGGGCTACACCAGAATAAGAGCAAGAGAGAGCGCTCCCGGTTGACCGAGACAGAGGAGAAAGGGGATCCTCGGTAAAATGGTTAGAGAGGGAGAGATCGCAGAATGGTGCAAGACGAGGGAGACGGAGAACAGGAGCGTTTGTCAGCAGCTCTCGTAGCCGACGATTGGTTTCCTTCCCACCCCGATCAGCCAACTTTGCTTTCCCACACCCCACTGAATCGACAAGCTTCAGTCTCCCTTCTCGTCCCACCCTATTCTATTCTATATACGGCTCGCAACAGCGTATGAACGCCGTCATAGAAACTACCCCCGATCCCTTCTCTTGCCCCCCTCCCTCGTTCCTTCCCACCAAACTCGTACGCAATGATCGCCGAAACCCTGTCTCTGCGGCGTACATATTTTTCCATTACGCTTCTGTTAATTTAATCATTGGACGACCCCCGAATTAGTCCTTCCTCCGCTTCTCTCTCTCCCTCGTTCGATGCAACAATTAGGGTTCTATAAAACACCATGTTGGCTGCCACGGGGACAAGGTTAGAAAGAAAACTTCGCAGTCCACTGCGGGATCCCCACTGCGGGTTCTTTTGAACCAGGACCAATGCATCGTTTTCGGTCGAACAACGTTGCCGCGCAGATTCATTCGACTTTTGCTGCAACGAAACAATCCTTTCCGCGACATTGCGCCTCGTACTTTGGCTCATTGTCAGTCAAAAGGTGTTCAATTGTCTGAGCGTTGGGCGCATTTCTGCGCATCAATCCCGCTCTGTTAAAAGTCATGGCTTAAAAAACGTTTCGCCGAGGGGTCTGCGAACCAGCAAGCTTTCCCCGAATCCTTCCGTTTCGCACCGACCAAGGAAAAAGATGGCGACGAATTCAAATCCGGTGACGCAAGCTCCAAAAAGCCCCCGCTTTTCTCAATTCAATGCCAGTTTCAGCGACGCTTAATGGGCAAGGTCACTGCGCGCTCCATTGCATCAACAATAAGAGCCTTGATGCATGCCTCGAGTGAATTGATAAGCGCGATAAAAGAGAGCGCGGCCGTACCCGTTGCCGGTCTTCGGCGCGACGGAGTCGAGGTCAGCGAGAATGTGACTCGATCGGATGACTCATTCGTCGCTCTCATTCGCAAATATAACATAAAACATTTATATTATTCTTGCGCTTGATATATTAGCGAACGATAACAGTCTAAAGCGATAAATTTTATGCTCGGTATTTCATGTCGAGGTTATTGAAAGAGCGAACGGCGTCTGGAGCGAGTCAGCTCGGTGCGCTGGATGAAGTTGAAATCAACGTTTCTCCGCCTAGACCAGAACCAAAGGGCATCGGAGGCCCCGTGATTCGCAGGTCGAGAAACTGAGGATCGTTGATCGCTCGACCGATATGACGAAGTCCTCGAACATTGAGCCCGGAAGAAAACGTTCATTCTCCACATTTTCCACGAGCCCGTGACCAAAGAGCTCGGCAAAAGTGCATAAAATGGCAATCGACGGCACTGCGGATTTGCTGCACCGCCAAACACTTGAATCGCTCGATCGCTCGAACTCGCCTTCGAGTATATGTCGACGTGACGAATCGTTGAGCGACTGCCGTCCCTAATTATACGGCCATCGCGTCCCATCGACATTTTGTCGGCCGGGCCACGCCAGACCGCAGTTACGTAACGCGTTCCAGGGAAAGAGCGAAGTACTTCGGTAGAGGGAAACAGAGGAAATTGGGAGGATGGAAATCTCGATGAACGTTGCACATTTTTGTGGCTCCGCAGAGGAGCAACTTGGCGTCGCGAGAACCAGGGCGGAGGGAAGGTGTCTGCTGCGCAGCGCGGCACTATGCTGCCGGTGAGTTCGGATGCAGACCGCATGCCCGTGCAACGTGTGCATCGTGACTCCACACTGCAGGAAAGCTCAACGCTCGAACGGAAAATCCTAGAGGGGCCAAGTCGCGTGCCTGCGAGCAAACGCCATTGTTTCCCGTTTCTCTCGTACCTCGAAGTTTGGATGTGCTCGTGACCGACTCGTCCTGCATGTCGACCAACTCAATGGAGGCTTCTGGCCGGTCCAGCGCTCTGGAAATCGGACTTTGCACGAAAGGCGGAGAAATCGGTTTTGAGATTGATCGGCGCCCACCCGTGCCCCTGGAACCCTTCGATCTCTTGGAGCTCAGGATCGTTAATCTACATGTCGCCGAGCTACCGATCGCGTCTACGAACGTAGCAGCGGCTTGACACGATTGGGTGTTGGGAAGGTCATTTTCAAAGGGCAAAGCCAAGGCGTGCAGCGTATCCGTACTCGGAATTTTTCTTAATTTCTCCATTTCGAGTTGTTTTGTCACCCATTGAAGGAGCTTCTGCTTTATCAGCAGAAATGAAGCGGTTGCGGTCTCGATGCACGGCCTTGCGCTGCGACGTACGTGCTAAAAGCACATTTTAAGAAGCTTCAAGCAGTTTTCCTGCCGGAATCCCCGGCGAAAATACGAAACGAGCGAGTGGCACGATTCCCGTGCAGCGAACACGGGAGTATCGAAACTAATGGGAGGTTTTCGCGTCGATCCAAGACTGAATTTCGCTCTTACCGCCCGATCTTTGAGCCCCTGCCAGCCAATTTCGACCTCGCGTTCTTCCCCGTTCTCAAAACGATAAAGGCGACTCCGGGGAACGTTTAAAACGCGGGCTATTCGAGATAAAGTGGCGTGGACGCGGTAACATATTGCGAACACCGGCAAGAACACGTGCCAGCCAAATTTTGCAGAGAGCACGCAGTTCCGAGTGTCTCCATTCGAGGTACAAAAGAGTCGATGAGAGAACGCGAGAGGGAGAAAGTATCGGAGGAGGTTACAAAGTGGAATAAGGATGAGAAAAAGTGACCATTCGCGGACCCCCCGCCCGATTTTTCGGCGACGTATCTTCCGTGCGGTGGCTCCGCGTTCTATGTACATGGAAAAGTGGAGGTGATCACCGGGTGGTCGTCCCTACAACGGGATCGCCGCGCCTTTCACGTTCCTATGCTTATATATATGAGCCCGCATCTATATAGGTGTATCCTAACCGTCTATATATTTGTATATACAAGCATACATAGAAATGTATATCTATAGACATAGACGTTGAGCGAAATATAGGTATATTTATAGATAGATAGATATATATATATATATAAATATAAATGGGCGAGAGCGATGCGACGTATTCCCGTTAAACGTGGCGCCGCCACCGACTGCGTCCTCCCCCCTCCCTCTCCTCGTGACGTTCCCCACTCCAAGAAGCCGCGATGTTTTCTCTTGCCCTCGCGCGCGCGCGCGCCCATGAAAAAACTGCTCAACTTCTCGCTCGAAGTGAGCGATGCCGCGGAGATCGGTTTCCTTCTCGACTCGTTTCGACTTCTGTTTCTTTTGCTTCTGCCTCGTTTTCCCCCACTCTGAATCATAAAATCTCCATACATCTTCGTCTCGCGGTGTGCCCCGCGCTCCTCGCGTTTGCGCGTTCCATCCTCCGCGCGCTCGCTCAGTCATTACACGTCGTTCTTTTCAGATCTTCGGCTCATCGTTTAACTCTCTCTCTCTCTCTCTCTTTTTACTTTTTATTTTTCACCTCTTTCCAATGACGCGCTCCCTCGTCTCGCCCGAAAAGAGGGCGCTACTATTTTACCCCCTCTCGCACCGGCCGCTCTCCGCGCTAGTTCGAATCCCATTGAAGGAATTCTTCCACTCTCGCTTCTTCCTATATTTGTATAGAACTCTGTCTCTAGATTTACCGCGTATGTCGCTAAAGGAGCAATGAATAGTGCGCGCGTGCACGGTGGGCGTACCGCCCCATCGCGCGCGCCACTCCACTCGCGCTACTCCGATGTTCTCTGACGCTTTCTCACTCCTTCGCTTCTCTCTCTCTCTCTCTCTCTCTCCACACTTGGCCTTTGCCTCGGATACACGACTCTCTCTCCCTCTCGCTCTTTCATCTCTTGCATCGAATCCTCAACTGTCCCGCGGGGAGTTGCGCGTCGCGGTGCACATGTTTTTCCACCGCTTTCTCATTTTCCTATGGACCAGAAACGTTCTGCAGCCCAAACCCCATTCGCACATTTCATATACACGGACCTCCGGAGTACGAGGATTCATAGAAACCGAGTGCGCCGTCTCGCTCGATGCACCGGGAGCTCGTCGAATGGCCGAATCACCCGTTGCATTCAGTCACTCTTGATCGCTATTCTTGTCGACACACCTCTTCTGCTCCCCCCTTCCCCTCCCTTTTTTCTCGCTTTCTTCGTCGCCCCTCGACCTTTCTCTCTTTCTCTTTCGCGTCTACTTTCCTTTTCTCTGCTTCGCTCGGCTCTTACGATTCCTACATCCATTCATTTTCATATTTAGTGTATTTACCACTTTTTCAAATATATTTGTGCCTTTTTTTATAACTCAGTACAAGCATTCACGAATCTTTGGTTTTGCTTCACGAATTTTTCTTCGCATGCTTATTATTTCTCACTTCCTCTCTGTCCTCCTTCGTACTGTTGCTTTAGAGATTTCATTTCCCCTCCGCATGACATTTTTCTTTTTGAGGGATTTTTGTCTCGCATTGTCCAGTTAGTGAACCGCCGTCGTGATCAATCGGCCGAGTGATCTGGGCTTTTTTCGTTGGTTCGTTATTTCATTTTTTTTTGGATTTTGAGGAGCACGAATATATGAAGCAATAATATATGGACTGTGGCAAGCTCGAGCTGTTTAAGTAGCGAGGGAGAGAGTTGATTGGAGCAAATGGAATCTTTATTTTGGCATTTTGCAAAATTACTCGGGAAAAACACAAGTTCTGCGTGGCTCTTTTTGGAAATTAAACACATCGAACGTTTCCTATGCGATAATTTATAAATTGCAGTTACTATTTGTAACAAACTGCTCCAATTGGTTGGCTTTTGATGATTCTGCTTATGGAGAGATTTTCTTTTGAGCCTGTTCGAGCATCACCGAGGTTTCGTTCTCGCACTTCCACAATCGCTCATATTTTCATTTGCTGTCCGATGGTCTGATTCGGTCGAATCTTAACTTAACGAAACATTGCGCTGTTAAAGAAGAAAATGCAAATCGTCCAATCTCAAATGATCGATTTTCCAAAATAAATTGCAAGAAAAGGACATTGACGTTTACGTTACTGGGGCGCAGCGTTCTTACTGCCTTCGTAGTTGAACCATCAAATAATTCGCTGTCTCAGAGTACGAAATCGGAAATCTCATGATTCGATTACCATAGAATTGAATTAGCAATGAAGATGCCAACGGATATAGTATACAATTGGGTAATCGATCGTTGGAAAGACGTTTTTGGTGACTTCCAACAATGCAAATAACTGCGCGATAAGAATCCTCGGTGCTCCAGTACACTTTATAAGTCTATATATTTCTTGATTCGTATATGAGGAAACAAGCACTTCGAATCGAGCCTACTTTTTACACTAAGCAAACGGAAAATTTACAGTTTCAGAGGTTTTCGTTGCGATATTATCGTTCGAATGATCATTTCGTTCAATAGTCCGATTTTTGGTTGTTGCGCATTCATTGACTTTCCATTCTGCCTGCTTAAAATTTCTACCACATTCTTCCTCTATCGCTCGCAGCGTTTTTTTCCCACTTTCCTGTTGTAGTTGCTCGACGCATTTCAATGGTTTTTCTTCACCATTCGCCGTGATCGGACGTCGACTTAAAGCCACGTCAGGAGCGAATGTTGTCTCCCCGAGTTTCCACGTCCGCGTGGGTAAAAATATTGGATTTCCGGGGACCAAATAAGCGTTTAGCATCTCTAATCTCGTGCGGTATAGAATGGGAGGATAAAGTGCGATGCGTGCGGAGGGTCCGGGAGATTTGGCGCGAGTAAATTTGTTCGCGCACCCCCGCAGAAGGGTTTCCCTTTTCGTGAGGGTGATCTAAAGGGCCTAATCTCGTCCTCTTCCTTCCTGCTTTCCCCTGGAGCCACACGCACGTACATAACTGATACAGGGAGCATGTACTTCGGTGTCGCGTGTGTGCGCGTGTATTTTTTGTGTTTCGGGGCATTTTGGGGGGGAGAAATAAACGGTAGGGATGGAGGAGAGCGCATGGGCGAGAAATATAGATCTGCGGGTGATCGCAGAGCCCCGAAGCCCTCTGGCATGTGCTATATACACGAAACGTGTTCTTCCGCGCCCAGAAATTCTCCTATGTATATGAAAGGGAATCCCCCCCGAGGCTTTGCGCTCGGGAGCATGCGCAGCAGCATTCCTTTCGCGTGTGCGCGTACAGATGTGTATATCGCTGTATATAGTAACACATACACGCGGCAGTTGGTGAGCCCATGTACGCACAGTGATACTCATCGATGTGGCTAAGAGATTGTACCGGAGCTAACGGGCTTGGGGGAGGAGGCACAACGAGCGCGAAGAGGGGCACAAAAAAAACGAAATTAATGGCAGACGCGGGGAAAAAGGGATTATTGCTCTTCCCGAGGGTCGTGCTTCTCTCCCCTCTCTCTTCCCCCCCGCCCTTTCCACGCGGCCCTTTTTTCATCTCCTTTTCTTTTCCTTTGTACATTTCACCTACTGTTTTGCAGCGAACTCTCGTCCTATTTTGCCACCTTGAATTTCGCACCCACGGACGAACTCGCGAACGCAACGCAATCAATCACTCGATCGATTTCTCTCTCCTCAGCCCTTCCTCATCTTTTCGCCAAGTTTCCCACCAAAATTTAACCATTTTTTACGAAAACTCTTTCCCGTTTATTTATCGATGTTCTCCTCATTATTTTTGCTGTACTTTTCGTTCCACATTCGTCGATGTCGTTGCGAATTTCAGCAGAAACTATCCGCACCTCGCGTGACGCCCTTCCATTGGTTTTTTTTTGTCAATTATCGTCGAATCGTCAAGCTTTTTAATTAGGTCCGCACGCATTTCTGCTCGTATACTTTTTAATCACGCAGTGTCATAACGACCGGTTTCATATCTGCTACCGAACCGCTTTTCGCTTTCTTTTCCATTCCCTTTAATAGTCCCCTTTAACAGGATAAACACCATGAAACGCTCGGTCTACATATAGCCGTGGGTATACACGTCGCTAGCACGTGACGCCATAAAGTCCTTTTTCTTCTCCTTTTTTCTCCACTACAGCCTCGTCGCTGGTGGTGGCGGAGGACCTCTTCACTCTCGAGATCATTGGCCATGCCTATTATTACTATTGTGTATAGAGATTATTCGTCTCGCGCAGGTAAAACTGCGCTCACTTTCGGCTCCATTTTTTTCCCCTCTTTATCATCCCACGGCTACGAATCCCACTACTTTTCGGAGTACTTTAAATGATGGCTTAACTCTGCTGAAGTGACGAATTGTGGCAGCTAGTAAGGGAGGTGGAAAACAAAAAGTAAAAATCGTTGCAAAATTTTGGAGTTTTCATGAATAATTTTTGAAAAATTTCTCTTTTCTGCACTGAGAATAATAATATTTTTAACAATTGAATGCTCGATCCAACATCCACTTGTGATAAATTAAGTCATTTATCCGAATCAATATATTTTTCGTTTATGCGAATCGACTAAACGAGCGAAACCGAAGCTTTTGTTCGAATAACTCGAAACATTTGTTCATTTCTACTTAAGGAGTTTCGGCAGATATGCTAATAAATTTAAAGAAATTTACCAAATTTGGTGATAACGTTCTTCAACATAAAGTGCAAAAGCACTACTTTTTTCCAAATTTTCTTCTACACAGTTATCGAGTTATTGAGCATTAAAGCAGAGTTCTTATACCCGGAATGTATACTTATATATGTCGAAACGCTGTGCTTATACACGTGATATTTCGTCTTTAATTACTCGGCAACTGTGTGGAAGAACGATTTAAAAAAAATATCATCACCAAATTTTATAAAATTCTGAACTTTTTGAAATTTTTTGACCTTAACGTGGCTCAGCATGACACCATTGTATCGACTGTACCGAAACTCCTTAATTCACATACACTTTTATCGTATATTTATTTGAATATCAAGTACTGAAGTATCCAAACAGTTTTGTTGAGAATGATAAATTTTTGTAAATCTAATCATACTGGTCAGCTTAAAAAGCCCAAAATTTGTTGAAATGTATTATTATATTAGCCAACATGATTTGTGAAAAATGACAAATGATTTTGATAGTCGGATTTTTAATTCGTGTAGCTTGACCAAAGCTCATCGATGACGAACCAAATCAACTGTCTGTACAAATGTCTACCTCGAAAGAAAAGTTCAGTATATTTTATATGATTTTGTTTATTCAGCTGAAGGTTCTCTCACCGCAACACAATCTACGGTGATTCAATATACAATTATTTTCGTAGCAACAAAATATGGCGTTAGAGTAACCCAAATATCGTCACACAAGCGCCTCAACTTCGTCAATCCAAATCGCTATCTGTTTGAATAATTATCTAAATATTTTGTGAAATTTAATAAATATTTTGTCGTGCGTATGGGACTAAATATTTTAGTTAAATTGAACATTTTTCAGGTTTTTTGAAGGGTTTTGTTTTTGTGTACAAATTTTGCCGAATTCGTTGATTGGATTCTAGTTTATTTTTTGCTTGAATTTCGTTAGAAAAATCTGTACTTCGATCTCGTTTGTTTTCGATTATAGATTATTATCGGGACATTTTAATGAAACGCGATACTTTGATTTTGTGCAGATTCGGCCTCCAAACTGAAGGATTTAAAGAGTTCCTACAACCATGGGTCTCCAACGGATTCTAAAGCTTTGTAATCACGCAGGTGAAACTACGTTTCTACAAAATGGAAAAAAGTTGTTAACAGTCGTCAGAAATGCATCGACCAACGCGAAACCCGATTTGACCTCGGTGAGGTACAAAATCGAGCGTGGACCTTACGCCACTCTGAACGAAGCTCATCTCCAATTCTTTAAGAACACACTCGACGATAATAGAGTCATTACGGACCCTGAAGAATGCGAATCTTACAACGTCGATTGGATCAAGATGGTTCGAGGTCAGGGAAATTCTTTCCTTTCGGTGACCGATCCCGAAGCAATTTGAGCTCCAAAATTTTTCAATGTCGTACAATTCAAAAAGTTTTTTCAAGAAACATATCGTAAATTGAAATAAGAATAAAAAATTCAAAAGTTTCGAAATTTATGGTTTTTGACTTTCAAAATGTTCCAAACTTAATTCCAAATGAAAATTCTTTACATCGAAATTAATTGTTTTCTGATGCTCTCAATGATACTCAAATTGTCCAAGTTTTTTTGTAAACGATTTTCATGAAACGCCAAGAAAAAGTTTTGATATAAAATTGCTATTACAAATGTTTACATTTTTTTCATATTCGATAGGAAATAAAGAATCCAACTGTGTTCTCGTAACGTTTTATTTCAGGCAACAGCAGACTCGTTTTGAAGCCAAAAACAACCGAAGAAGTATCGAAAATCTTAAAATACTGCAACGAAAATCGTTTGGCCGTTTGTCCACAAAGTGGAAACACGGGACTCGTTGGAGGGAGCGTTCCTGTTTTCGATGAAATTGTACTTTCCATGAAACTTATGGATCGAATTATTTCCACCGACGAATTATCAGGTTTTTTATTTCATCGTTAAAAGATACTCCAATTTTCCCCTCCCCTTTTCTGGCCAATTTTTCAACTCTTCGAATTGTCGATTTTCCTCATTAAATTTCCTCCGCGACTCTCATCAATGATATTTTTACAAACTCATTGAAATTTTTTTCCCAAATGGCAGTTGGAATGAAAAAATTTTTCAAATCCATTTAACCACAAAAAAAAATATTAAAAATCGCTTTTATTGGCTCAGTCTATAAATTTTTTCAGTGTTTTTCAAATAAATGTACAAAAACGAAGATTTACAGTAACCAATTAAAAATGATTTACAAAGGTAGCGTGGCGTGCGAAGCTGGATGTGTGCTCGAGTCCCTGGAGACTCATTTGGCCCAGTACGGTTTGATGATGCCACTGGATCTTGGTGCAAAGGGAAGTTGTTTGATAGGTGGAAACATTTCGACAAACGCAGGGGGCTTGAGACTTTTGCGTTATGGAAATTTGCATGGAAACGTTTTAGGAATCGAGGCGGTGAGCGAAGATATAAAAATCTTGAATGGGGCGAGATAAAATTGGGATTGAAAGGTCGTTTGTGCAGGTCAAAGCGAATGGAGAAGTGATCGACTGTATGAACACTCTCAAGAAGGATAACACCGGTTACCATATAAAAAATTTGTTTATCGGATCGGAAGGGACTTTGGGAGTCGTAACCAAAGTTGCTATTCAATGTCCCACTAAAGCGCTGTCTACTAATGTTGCTTTTCTAGGTATACCCAAAAAGTTCACTAAAAGTTAATAATATCAATTTTTAGTATGCGCGTTGATGAATTTTTGTAGTTACCGTCTCATTTTGTTTATTCTGTCAATGAATTTAGGAAGCTTTTTATTATTTCAGCTCTCGTTGAGTCAATTTCAACAATTTTTTCCACAAAATAGTTATGAAAATTATGTGACTGCGTCGAACGCTGAAGCAGTTTCCAACGTTGGAGTCCAACGAAATGAATGAAAAAAATATTTATAATTAATCATTTTTTTATTTCACGAATCATTGATGTGGGTTGAAAAATAACGAATTGCAAATTCGGCAGAAAACAGAATTGGAGATTTACTGGAATTATTCGAGAGTTTTTTTAGATTATTTCGTTGAACTCCAACGTTGCAAACTTCAGCGTCATCTGCGTCGATGATAATTCAGCTGTCACTTTTTTACAAGTTAACGCTAAAAAGCTGAATTTTCAAAATTTAGGATTGACAGATTATGAGAACGTGTTAAAGGTGGTGAGACTGGCAAAGAGAGAATTAGCAGAAATATTGTCATCCTGTGAATTAATGGACAAAGAATCATTGGACGCGACGACAGGAAATTTGGGTTTACGTTCGCCGTTGTCAGGGGAAGCACATAATTTTTACATGTTGATTGAGACAGCGGGTAGTAAACAGACACATGACGAGGAAAAACTGTCATCGTTCGTTGAAAAAGCACTGTCGGACGGTTTGATAGAGGACGGTACAATGACGGGGGAGCCGGCGAAAATAAAGGTTAGAACGACGCACGCTCGTGTGCATAACCTCAAAAAACATCGAGAATTCTATTGGAAAGACTTCACTGTGATTTTTCGACACCAAAATTCTATTGACGATGGAAAAGTTAATTTATTAATGAGATTCAAATGTACCTTCGTGCTTCCACTATTTTTTTCTCTCTTTTTCCCTTGATTTTTCGCGTTTCCCTAGAATATTTGGGATCTCAGGGAACGAGTCGCCGAAGGTGTCATGCGCGACGGTTACTGCTTTAAATATGACGTCTCCTTGCCGCTCTCACACTTTTACGAAATAATCGAGCTACTCCGAGAACGCCTGACCAACCTCAACGTTGTACGAATCAACGGATTTGGCCACTTGGGTGAGTCAAAGCTCCCCTCCAACAATTCTTCAAGCTATGCTATATAAATTCACACTCATACATATATATATATGCGTGTGAAAGCGATTCATATACGTATACGACTGCATCTGCGCCCATAATACCTCTATATTCGTCTGCATATCCAAAGAGGGTGATAAATATGGAGAGCTCCATTTTGTTTTTTGTCTGTTTTGCAAATAATTATCCCGGAAAATGGCACAATCCGATAATCCATTTGTCAACGACGATACGAAATAATTCCTCCGTTTTTTCCTGTACAAAAAAAAATTCTCGAATTTATCTATTAACGTTGAACTGTATTTCTTTTTTACGTAAAAAATCGTTTATTTATTTATTTATTTATTTTTTTTTTTTTTCGAAAAAATTATAATTTTCAACTTTTCGCCTGATCTGCGGTTGCACCACCAATTTGAGATCGACTCGAAAAATACGTAAATCACTAATTCCATATTCCACCATTAAAATGACCGGACCGAAGTACGAATTTTATGGAAATTATAAAAAGGGGAGCGTAAACAGAATTTCGAGGGAATAAACGTTTCCGGCTCTGAAAAAACAGCGGGGTCGTACAGACCCGAGAAAAAATCGCTGATTCGATGATTTGGGAAGCGGAGAATACATTTTTATATATTTTTTTTCAAAAGTGTGTGCGACCTCCCGTCAAACTTTCGCGTTGACCTCAATTTTAGAGTCAAACAAGATGCCTCGTTCAACCGAATTGCAAATCTTTCGAGCTCCCATCAATAACGATATCGAAATTTATATTAACTAATAAAATTCATTATATAATTCAAAATAAATTTTATTAACAAATAAATATAAAAAATTTAATTTAAATTAAATATAATTTATTATATATTAAAAAATAATTTAAATTACAATTAAATATTACAAATCTATATTAAACTAATAAAATTTATTAAATAATACAAAATAATTTTATATAATAAATAAATTCGATATCTAATAGTTAAGAATCGATATCGATACCTTAACAATAACGATATCGAAGCGTCGTCAGGACTGGAAAAGGTTGTACTTTTATGAAAAATCGATTTTTCGTCAACTCTCGCGCTGTTTTCTCAACCGAAACTCCCAAATTGCGCCCCGTAAAAAATCGCGGCGATCTCGCCGCGGAACAAGAATTCCGGAGCACAATTTTCTCGCGGAGTGCGTTTGTAAAATGCAGTTTTTCTCGTGGCTCGATCGAGGCCGTAAATCTCGAGGGCAAAATCACTAGGAGCCATTTTTAATATAAAAAATCGATGAGAAAAATCGTTGGATCGATCGAAGCAATGAATTCTCGTTTCGAGTGAGAATAAAATTAATTTTTTCTTGACGATTCAGGGGACGGGAATCTCCACGTGTCCGTATCAACGAAAGCTTACGACGCCGAGGTCGAGGATAAGCTCGAGCCGTTCATATTCGAGTTCGTATCAAAACTGCGGGGAAGCGTCAGCTCCGAGCACGGAATCGGTTTCAAGAAAGCGAAGTACCTTCGTCTGAGCAAAGAACCAGGGGCGATTGCGCTCATGCACCAAATAAAGAGGATGATGGACCCGAACGGGATTCTCAATCCCTACAAAGTGGTGTATCCGATGTGAAAATATCGACCGAATGAATATTGTAATCGGGCCGAATAAGCTAGCCCCGATAGGTGAGTTCCGCGGCAGCTCCGAAATGGCGATTATTCGGGGATAAAAACGGGCCGGGAAAAGCCTCCGAGGCGGCTAAAACCGCGCGTTTTTCTCGCGGAGCTCCGCCATTTTACGGGGCTTTGGGGCGCACAGGCCGAAAAACAAACAAATCTACGATTCAGCGAGGCTCATAAAATCGCTCGAAATCGAGGTACATTTAAAAACAAGCGAATAAAAATGTTTGAAGAAAAAGCCAGCGTTTTATTCCTTGCCCCGATTGATTAAAGGAGCCTCGGAACAACGAGGCCGAGCTAAACTCATGATACCGAAAAGAAAGCTCGGCATTTTCTGAGCAAGTGGACGAAGGGGGAAAACTAAAAAAATATGCGACACTTCGCAGCAACGTTCGGATTCTTGGAACGAAAGTCCGAAACGCTCGGCGAGGAACATTTGGCAGGAATTTTGATGCCCCGGTTACGCGGCCAAGGCGTCGCTCGCTTGCCCGTGCAACGTTTACTCAAAGATTTTTATTCCCCTGACAAATGTGGCCTGATGCCGCGATGATTAATTATACCACCGGCTTCGCGAAAAATACAAAAAAGTCTTGGACGTCTTTACGAAGGTGGAATAAAAAACTGAGTGGAAGGAGCAGGGGCAGTTGGACATTCATCGGGCCAAGAGAGAAAACCCTGCTCGCTGTTTCGCCTCCAACTATAACGTCGTCGCACACAAATTCTCTGTCGCATACGTTTTTTTCGATTCCACTACACAGCCATTTAAATGTCTATCCTCGTATGCCTATATTTTAACGTTTATCGGCGTTTCTCGCCACTGCTCGAGAGGCAAACGAGACGGGTCCCCGAATACCCAGGAGAAAAGAGGATGCAAGACGTCGGATAGGAGAGGGAGGAAAAAAACCTGCCACTGCTGGTCCCCGAAGATAAATGAGTCGGTGGACCGGCATCGAGTGTCTCCCTCGTGCCGGCCTTTCCACAGTAGTACATTGTGTACCCACTTTTATGTATTACACAAGACTTTATTTACATTTTATATTCACAGTTATAAATCGAGTGGACACTCGATTATATAAATGTACTTTGAAATGCTTCCATGCAACGAATCGGTTCCAACGAACTTGCGTTTTCGTGTTTCGGGGCTGTGAAATCGGTGATCGTTGTCACGGCTCGTGCTATTGCTCGTCTGGGACGATCGGTAGCTCCGGTTTTCCAGGAGCTTTTCTTATCGGCGGTGGAATCGGATAACCATCAGCTTTTTAACAACGCACGAATCTGTATTGTTTGTGAATTGAGTATGTTCTTTACAGAAATTGAGAAAATACGCGGTTCCAGATTTGATCTGCAAGCCGGCGAATCTTTCCGGCCTAATTGCGTTTCCTGGCGAAAATATTTTCCTCATTCCGCTACAAAGTTGTTACCGTTTTTCTCGTGTTTCAAGTTTATCCGGTCGATCGTCACCCCTCGAGTTATTCGTGGGACAAATTGGGTCCGGGGGAGCCCGCTCACTTGAAGTTCAGCTCGAATTAGGACGAGGCTAGATTCGAATTGCGTTATTGCGATGAGCCTTTCGTTCATTTGAGTTTTTGAAGTTAAGCAAGCTATTCGGTTTCATTTTCTCGACTAATCTCTCGCGATCTCGGAGCTTGGGCGATCCGCGTGGCCTTCGATCGGTCGTCGAAGAGGCTGCTTCCACTCCGGCGCCACTTTCGGAATTTCGTTCTAACGATTTCGGCCCCTGCTCCTGTCGGGCGTTCAATTAAATTGAATTTCGAATGCGAGGACTTTTCGTCGAGCCAATTCGATTCGCAGTGGCGTTGGTGCGGGCTCGACCTTCCAGATTTATTTCGTTCAGCATTAAAATGAGGTCTGCAGCCCCGATAGGATAAAAGCGGAGGGAAAACCGAGTGTTTTCGATTTCCCTACGACGATTTAGTTTCCAGAAACCGAGTATAAGAAGGAGCGAGGAAAAAATGCTGATGCAAACGTCTTCAGCGATTCGGCTCGGGAAGAAAACTTGCCAAGAATAGTAGCGAGTTTCCAACTTTCGCCCGGGTCTGTCAGACCCCCGCGTGTGCGCCGATCCCCATAGAACTCTCGTACCAGCAACGAAGGCATTCCCACACCCGAAATTCGGCCTCCTCCTTTTCTACTCGGTAACGGAGTGCGGTTACGTTGAAATGCTGCTCTCGGCGTGTGTATATACGCAATCAATAAAATGCGAGACAGCGGGACACGGGCACAGAGAGCAAGAGGAAGCGCAGCCTCGCGATGCCTACGGGGGAACTTGGTGAAAATCCCCGCGGCGAAAATAAGCAGAGCAGCAGAGACGAGGCGCGCGTGTGTGTTGTGCGAGAGAAACTCTCGTGCGAAGAGCCCTTATCTTTTCGCAGCAAGAGAGAACGAGCGCTGTGGCTTTGCCTCTCCTTCTCTGGGGCTCGCCTCGCTGGGTCGCTTCACCTCTCTCCTTTATACGAGCTTTTTTCTCCGAGCGCCCACCAAACGATGCGAGACTCGATATATCACGATTTATTTTGGTCCTCATCGAGTAACGCTTCGTAAGGACGGAATATTAACTCGCGCATTTGCTATACCTATATGTACGCGTGTTATGGTAAATTCACGAGGAGTCAGAGCGAGAAAGCATTCGAGGCGTCCGACGTGATCGATAAACCTGGTGCGGGGGAGCAAAGGATGAAAAGAGAGAAAGAGCGAGAGAAAGCGAATGCGAGATATTCCGAAACGCGCCACGCTGATCCGCCGCAGGACGAAACTATTTCTAATTTTTTTTTCTTCCACTTCTCGGCAGCCTCTCCTGCAGCGGGGATCCCACGAAAAAATGTAATTGCCCTCGCGTCGGGTGAAAAATCGTTAATTATTTCAACTCCGGACGCGAACGAAGGGATTTCTAGGTTTTTTGGCCCCAAGTCGTTCATTATTCAGTGCGAGACTGAGCACGAGAACGTCTCTTGTGTGTGATCGGAATCGTCAAGTTGCCCGGAAAATAGCAAAGTTTTTCGTCCGTTTGCCTTTATTATAATATTGTACTCTTTCTTTGTGTGCAATTTTACGAACCCTGAAAAAGCAAATCTTATGGCTTTGTTTGCTTCGTCTCGTTTCGATGTTATGAATATATATTTCGCTCCGTCAGACTGCTTTACGTGCTGATTTATCCAGTCTGCTGTTGTATACACGTAAAGTGAATCGTTCTCGAGCTCTCCTGAGGGTCCAATAACGTTAGAGTACGTAATAAACACCTTCTTGCTCAGTAGCTCAATTTAGCTATATTAGCCTCGTGAATAAAGAATGAAATGGAAAAGCTCGGTATTGATCGTGTTGGATAGTGGAAATTCGGAAATAAGGATGGGTGAAGAGTGAGAAAAATCGTTATTTATGAGGATCGATGAAATTCCGAGGTGCTTGTTTGTACAGCTAACAAAATTGACAAAATCTCTGACGAACGAAATGCGTGAAAAAAAAAGGGAGAAATCTTGAAGAGTACTTTTTCGTTGATTCAAAACATTAAAAAAAATCGTATTTCGATGAAGTTTTAAGAAAACTCAGGAGTTCGGAACGTGGGCGCGCGAACTTTAACGTCGAGAGAGCGAAGCTGCCGAGGGAATATTTTTCCGTTCGCATTCGAAGCTTCGCTGTGGCTTAGGACGCTTTCCTACTCCGCTAGTTTGCAAGAGAGAGAGAGAGAGAGGGAGGCGAGAACGAAGAAGAGAATGAAAGAATAGCGAGAGGCGCCTCTCGGTTTCCATCGTAACGCGTCCTCTGCGTAATCCGAGCTCCGCGAGTCTACCCAGCTGGCACATTACCTGCTCAGTAACGCGTTTAAAGTGTTGACGAGAAGCGTCGCATGCGAGACTGGGGGCAGCGCCGAATGGCACGGTATCGTAGTTGCGAGCGAGTAGAACGAGCGAAAGGGAGCCCGATTCGCAAAGCTGCTGCCCCCTGGCGTCGGCGCCACGTAGCTGGTAGTCAAAGAAGTTGGCGCATGCGCGAGCGCGAGTCTCCGTCAAACCGCCGCGGAGTACACATGGGAGAAGGGACGGGAGGGAGATAGCGGCGGTGGCGCCGGCCATCCACCTGCTACTGTGAAGAATACACGCCGTCGATTACACGCTAGCCACTAGCCAGTAAGTTTGTGCTCTTAGGAGTGCTCAAATGCGCTTCGCTCTTACGGAATACCGGACGCACGAGACAGTTTTAAAAGAAAACGTCAGTTTCATATTTACCTCGTTTTTTTTCATTGTTTTTAATCGACTCTTGTTAAAGTATCGTTGAGCTTTTATGAAGCAACGATTATATACTTTGTTGCTATGACAAACTCATTCTCCTGTAAACAAACCGTTGAAATCTGACAGATGCTAAGTAAAAAATAGCATGTGACACTCATCCAAGGGGTGTTTTTCGATAAATGACACTGCTCGACGATGCCGCGAGATGAACGTGAGATGGTAGATTCAAATTTAGCCACGGAGCGTGATGCTCGTGTGGCCTTGTTACGTGGATCAGTTGACTCGTGGCAATAATAATTCGTTCGGTTTGTTTTTTCTTTTCCGATGATATAATTATAATAATATAACTATGGAAAAATGAATAGTGGACGGTGACGTTTCGTGTATCGTTTCCACGACCATCCGCAGGTTTCCTCGCGGTCGTTATAGTGATTCTGTTTCTGTATCTCTGCGGTGGAGCGAGAGGGAGAAAGAGGCTTGGGTTATAGCGAGGGAGAGCGGAGGGAGGCTTCACGCTCAGGTTCTGCGTGTTTCTCGCTGTCGAAGTGAGTGGCCTGCGCGTATTTAGGAGAACGCGAGCGGCTCCCGCAGTCGGTGCGCAGGAGCCACTACGGAGAGAGCTCCTCTGTCTCTCTTTTTCTGTCTCTCTTTTTTTCTCTCTCCCTCGAAAGTTCTCGTGTAGTGTGTGAGCGTGGGTGTTCAGTTCGCGAGTTTGCGTCGCTCTGGTCGTTCTGATAATACTCCACAGGCTTGTTTTTATATTTATTTATTTATTTATTTTCCTTAATTGTGTCTCCGTTTGGATTCGAGTTGTGGAGAACGAGAAAGAGCCTGATCGAACGCGGGTGTTGTGCTCTCGCGGAAACGCTATGATTAAACATTCCAGTGGAATGAACCGTGTGAATGAGAGAAAGGGAGAGTCTAATTGGTGTTTCATTCACGCTGGACTAAATCTGTAGTCCTTCAAGCTTTCGCGTATTCGTGATTGACGTTTGCTTTGAGGGATCAGAGGGGTCAAAGAGGGTTTTGATACTTAACCAGTTCACCTGAAAGTGACAAGTCCGCACGAACGCGGCATTGACACGGGGTTAAGTTCTCACGATGCTGCCACCCCCTATTGGCAATAACATTGGGGCTTTTGGTCTTGGAGCATCAACTCGTGACAAAGGTCGATTGCTTAGTTATTCGGCTATGGAAACATGATATGCTGAGAATAATATCGGGACTAAGCTCAGCCGAGCCGAGAATGAATGAAGAGTTGATCTTAAACTTTGGAAGGAGGTAGAACATCGATGAGTGATTGTGTCGCCTCGACTAATAACGGAGATGTGGCGGACCTGACAACGACATCATCCGAAGAGCCAAAAAGCTGTTGCACAGTTGTCAACCCTGCGGAGTCAGCCTACGGGGAGTTTTTAATATAAAAAGTGTAAGCTCTCGAAGCTCCGGCGACTTACTGATCTCCATAGAAACTAAAGAGAACGCGGCGCCACAGAATGATGAACGAGCTACCGGCTGAAGTGCCCGGGAGGGCGCTAAAGTCCCTGTTGAAAAAGCCCGGTCAGACGAGATTGAAGAGTCACAAGAATCGCGTCATCATTAATGAGAAACATAACGAGTATTTCGCAGCGGATTATATTATACTGATAAAGGAAGAATGCTGCGCGGACTACGAGGAGGAGTGCGACTGTTGTTGTCAGGAGCCGGAGATGATAAGACTGGGCAATTGCAAGGAGTGCAGAGCAGATGTGACGCGAAATATGAGCAACAGTAACGACACAACGAGCACCGATCAGCGTTACGATAACAAGGGACGGAACGGCGATGTTCGGGGCATGGGAATGGATTGCGATATCAATTCAGCGATTGGTGGAAGAAGGGGGGACAATCGTCAGGCTGCTTTTGGAAGCGAGGAATCGCAAGAGGAGGACGACGAGGAAGAGGAGGAGGAGGAGGAGGAGGACGAGGACGACGAGGAAGAGGAAGAGGAGGACGAGGACGACGACGAGGACGAAGAGGTCGAGGATTCGGACGAGAACGACAAGTGCCGGAGAGGCGAAATGGTTAATTGTAACATTGCTAATTGCATATCACCGCTCCAGAAGGTTCAGGAACGACCACCGCAGCAACAGGAAACGCTCAGCCCACCGGAGGGATACAAGGACGTTTGTGACGAGGACTCCGCGCTTGGTGGAGATGACCAGCAGCAGCATCTAGTTTGTGGCGAGTGCAACTACTATCACCGTCAAAGGACAGCCGGCCCAGGAGCGGGTGAGTTTCACGCGGCTTGTAACTCCGCGGCTCACAGCACCATTGGCGAGGCGGCGACTGAATAGCTTTTAAATAATCTTACAAATTGTACAAATTACCCAAACGTTTGTAGACCTAATACCAGCTCGTTGTAAATCGCGCGAGAGCCCAAAGCAGACTGGAACCGAAGCTGCGGAAGCGATCTACTGTAACAGATTGAATGCATTGAACCTTTTGGAGATGCTCAATCAGCTGCTTTCGCGGTTCGCGAACCGCGGGTTTGGTTCGCTCAAGGCACCGCTGCGATGAAACCGAACGGTAGCATCTTCATCAAAGATGAAGATGCTACAGTGAAGTTTCAGCATTGACCGAAATGTTAGCGATACTTAAATTAGATAACCGCGGCTATCGGAAATAAGGAGGCTCGATCAGCGAAGAACTGAACTTGGTTCCCTGATTAATCTTCCTCAAGTGATTCGGGGCTAACGTAATCAGCTACCGAAAGCTTGCAGCAGTCCTATTCGCAAAGGCTCGTTGGCTGCTCAAAACCCAAACTTCGATCCCCCGCTACGACAGCGTGCTTGGGATTATTTCGCTGAGAGCGAGGGTGAAACGGCTAGTTTCCCTGCAGCTCCGGCTACACCGAGAACGACAGGGGAGGGGGAGGATCAACACGCGCATACTCGACGAAGATGTAATGCACGCATGTCTGGATGCGTGCAGTGTCGATTCTTGTGTTATGTTCCTGTCTCCACTTGGTTCCTCCTTCGCGAATAGCATGCAGGCTCACTGTGCACTCTCGTATCACGTTACATGAGCGGCCTGCCCCCTCATCCTCGTTCTCTCTTTCTTACGAGACGCCGCACACTCGCGTACATCGCTGTCGTACTCGATGTACTCGCGAGGGAAAGAGAAAGAGGGAGTTCATGGCCGCGAGGAACGAGAGACGAGCGAGTCTTCCCCTCCCTCTCGAAACTGTTCCATGCTACAATTATTCCGAGCTCTTGTGTATGATGTACACACTTGATGCATACACTTCGCGTGCTATGGGGCGCACTGCACGAAACATACACGCAGGGGAGCCGCGAGCACACGTGTGTGTCGTGAACACCTGTCGTGTCCGGCCGACTCACCCTACGCCGTCTTGTATTGTGTCGACGTGTTTTCCCCCTGGCACGACGGGACCCCCAACGGTTCGTATTCGAGGCCTTCATAAGGGCCAATAAAACACACTTGTCAGCACGCCAAAAACAATCGTATGCCTCATACTTATTCGCCAAAACCGGAGAGAGGACATGCTCGACTGATTTTCGCATCGGAGGCCTGCGTCCGATTGGGTGCCCCGGTTACGTCACTCAAGCGCCATTTTATAGATGGGCAGGATAATAACGAGCAGCGGGCTGGCCGAACTAGGATGAAATCCAACTTTAGCCAACTTTCAAGCTCCATCGAGAAGAGCCTACAAGGGCTATTTTCAGACTCGTTATTTTGCGCTTACGCGTGGATGGATAGAGATGTAAATGGGTACCCCGCCATATCCAGCTGAATCAAGACGTAACCGGGAGGAATTTTCCCACGAGCCGAGCATAAAAAGAGTCTCTCGGATGTATGCATCAAACCGTACATATACGCTTGGTAAAGCTACATGTTGCACCGTCTCTCAACTCGTCCAGCTTTGCACATTATTATTAGTGTGATGCATCAGCCTCGACGAGTTCACTTGACGCTGAGAGTTACATGCGCATGGAACTCGCTACTACTATGCGTACACAAAATGCCGGATAACTGCCACTCGGCAGACTCCATTTTTTCGAAGACCAGCGTGCGTACAGTTTTCTCTCGTTTCGATGTCCTCGTCTCGTTGCGTCCGACCCGTCACCGCCGGGCTGACGACATTTCGAATTGCCGTAATTCGGCAACTGGCCGTTTATTAACGATCCTTTTTCTGTCGACTTTCGAGCCATGGCTCTTCGTCAGCGTGCACTTTTTTATTGCACAGTCGCGAGCCGGTTCGGGCCCCGCGACGACGAGAATTAGCCTATTCTGCAATCGGAATAAGTTTTTCAAACAACTAATAGAAATTCTGAGTGTAATTATCTCGAGTTTCAAACGCTCATTCCTGCTGAAATTTGCAACTGGTTCAGCCACTTACTATACACGTACTACCAATGCGTCGGCAAAGTTTTCAAACTATTTTTTAAAGAGCGATTCCACGGAGGTATTACCGCAATAACGAACACGTGCAACCGCGTATATCATTCCTCTATACCTTATGTCGACGCCTGCAGGCGTCCTTTCGAGGACCTGAAGGATCTCCGTGCGCAAGATGAATGAGGCCGGATGTGGTCATCCTCGCGGTTGACTTCCGCGTTTCCTCCCTTCATATACATATTTACGTGTGTGCAGGAATTGATCATTATTATCATTGTGTTACGTATATAAATAATATATTTATAAATCGGTATTATACTTCCTGCCCATTTCCGCTCGAGATCCCTCAACATCAAAACTCTTTTAATGCTCGATAAACTTGTATGTGATGAAAATATGTGTATGTGGAGAGGTAGGCAAGAGATCAGAGCTAAGCAAAACGCCAACTCTAACATACACACATTTATATATCTGCGTATACAGGCGCCTATCCGCCCGGGAAGCAATTATTTTTTTACACTCTCTCCCCCCATGCGCTCATTGTTCTCTTTTTCTTCTCTCGGTTATATTTTTTTCTCCACTATTTTTCCAACTTTGTAACTCGCCATCCTGGACCCTAGATACGCCTACGCTTTTTTTTATTTTTCTTCTCTCTCTTTTGCTCCGCCAACACCTCGCTAGCTGCACAAGAGGCCCATAAAAATATATACAGCGGAGGCAGTAAAAGTACAGTGGAAATTCGAATTAATGATGACTCGTGGAGAAAAAAGAACGAGTGCGAAAACGTAATAATACCTTTTGTGCTGAGCCATACTCGCCAGATGAGATTGCGCCAAAGAGTAAAGGGCTCAACTCCGATTGTTGATATTTAGCTGCTTCGCTAATGATGGAATTACTCGTTTCATTTCTCTTCCGGCACTCGGTCTGTGTTCGATGACAAAGTCGAGGGCAAATTTTTAATTGATGCGGACAATTTTACGTTTTTTTCCCTTCATTCCCGAGGACATGGAATATCTCGTAAAAGCTGAGCATGCAAAAGCATAAAATATTTATTGTTTCATTGAATCTCGCAGGGCTCGATATATCGAGCATCGCTTTCATGAAAATTGATTTTAACTTTGTGACCTGTTGCTCTCAGCCGCATCCGTTTCGATCCAGTTCAGCTTAATCAGAGCTAAAGCTTGACGATAATTTTTTTAATCACCCATCGCCCCGGCCAAAATATTCTCGATATTGATGGACGCGCTATTAAATTTTGCAGCGATAAAGTAACTCAATTATCTCATTTATTTACGGAAACGGCCCAATTTTTTTGCATGCAAATTGAGTTTTAGGCTCCGGCAATGCGACTGTCCAAGTTTCGAAATCGTGAATGAAATTAGAGTCGATTCTAGAATCTTTCGAGATAACAATAGCCGAACAACTCCGACGAAGCAAACTTGCTAATTTGCAAATTTCACGTATCACAACGGAAAGCGCAGTAAATTCGTCGCCACTTCCCTCCCCACACACGTTTCTCAGCCCGAAATCTTATTGGATCGGACTATTAATAAGTCACAACGCAAAAGGAAATCTGCCATCCCTAAAACTTGAGCAGCATTGATTTCCGATAGCAACGAAACGCCCGAGATGATTGCATGCCGTCGAAACGAAATCTGCACTGTGTTGAAAAAATGGTCGAAAAAATTGGGGATCCTTCTGGAAAATAGAAAAATTCACTTCGATGACAGAAACTTCTTCGATTGTTCATCAAACACATGAGAATTCCGATAACTGAATTTTCCCATTGCTCCATGTCATTTCCAATCCCTTGAAAGAATCAGCTTAACTCGAAAAGTGTACGAGTGATACTTTTCATTAAAAAAAAAAAAAAATAAAAAAAAAAAAAAGCATCCACTATCGATTTACTGAAAAGATATTTGACCAACTTTCTACACAGTGTTATTCACATGCTGCATTTTTATTTTTCCCCTTCGATACTTTCATTCGAATGTTTTTAAATACGCACACACGATGACACGGCGTGTGCTGCGTGGATGTACAAACATTGGGTCGCAAGCGGAGCACGAGATACACGGATTGCGAGTATTTTACATTGGTTTATAGGAAATACTGCATCGAGAAAGGGTGCTTTGTCCAAGAGGTTTTCATCTCCCACAAGCATTCATTTCATCAACGTGCATGTGTGCGTGTGCGAGACGAGCATGTGGGTTTTATACACAGTATTTTTGCTCTTGATCCCAGGAATATTTCTCCAGTGAAAAGTGAGCTCATACGAGGCCTCCGACGCAAAAAGTAGCATATTTCACGAAGATACTGAGAAAAAAGCAAAACGAAAGAAAAATGCAACTTTATTTCATTTTTAACGAAAATTCATTTCATCTCTTGATCGTTTGACCCCCCACACGCGTTCGCATGTGTGTATAAAAGTATGAAAAAAGCGAAGGCACATATTCCGAGCTTTGTGCTCCAAGCCGGTTGACTTTGTAGCGCGAAATGAAGTTTGCAAGAGCAGCGGAAACGTTGCTCGGGGAATTTACGTAATTAAGTGAGAAAACGATGCGAATGCGAGGAAGGGAGAGAGAAGAAAACGCGAGAAAGAGACAAATAAAATGAAGAAAACAAAGAGAGTAGCTAGAAAAAAGTTCCTAAGTCTTCGTAATCACCGACTCGGTATCGTGTGTGCTGTTAAAGGTATTCTACGCTCTAAGCGGCTTTTCATCCACGAAGTTCGAGTGACGAAAAAACCTGTGTTCGCATATTTGAAAACAAATTTCATCGAAGCTCCTTCGTGCGAGCTCCACGAAACTTCGGTCAATTCCCCTTTCTGATAAATTCCATTTCGAATTTACTTCCCCTATTTTTCACAGCAGACGTTTGGATTGTTGATTAAACGGGTTTCCATTACGAAAAATAATATTTTCACATTAATAATGTACAGCCAGACAGGGCTCCGGTAACGGGAAGAAGATCGGCGAATTTGAGAAAAAGAGATACGTCTGAGAGACGAGACAAGTGTCCCTAACAGGTGGACCGTACTGTACATGGTTGAGACTGGCGCGAGCTCGATCAATACCACAGTTTGATGTGTGAGAGAGCGTGCGACAAGTGGTAAGGTGCATGAGGTCTAGCTGTGCCAGGCTCTTTCGTCCTACCCGTTCAAAAATGTATACACAAAAAAAAACTGAAAGAAAAGTTGATGTTAATATATAAGTGTGGACAAAAATGATTCGAGCCTTTCATCGCTATATGGAATTTATTGCTTTACTGTCAGAGTTCAAACGCAGCTTGCTCAGTTTGAAAAAAAAAAAAAGAAAGAAAAAACTGCATAAATTCAGTGTAATCATGATTTTTTCATTTGAAAAGTTGTAGTTTCTCGCGTAGCTTTCTACTCAATAGCGAAATTATAGTACAACGGGGTTATTCAGCAAATAAGGAGAAAAGGAGTCGAGTGAAGATAATTGAAAAAGTGAATAAAATGCACGTTTCTTGACGCCTATATTTTCGTTCGTTAAGGTAGTCGAGAAGAACCGATACTTCCCGTTCATAATTCACTCGCAATACGCGTATTCTCTCGGGCACAGTCAACTATTACACGATTCTTACGGTTTTCTTTCGCATTCGTTTCAGTTATTAATCGTAGTAATAGTATATCTCAGGCTCCTTTCCCCCTCCAGCACCTCCGACGAACGAAAGGACTTAACCCAAATCACTTTCTGCCGAGAGTCAAGTGACTTAAGACCGTTTCGTTGGCAGACTTTGCTGGCAGAACACGTTCGAAGAGCAACGAAGAGTTGAGTTTCACTCGAGGCTACGTGTACATCAATGTATAGTGTATCGTGCGCTTGTACTACGAGAACGGATACGGGATTCCGGGACGAGAGACGAAGAATGAAAGAACTTTGAGTGGTGGTGGGAGGGGGGGGGGGGGGCTAAATCTTTGTAGAGTGAAAGTACACTTTGATGCGAACGGTGCACTATTCGTGTACACTCGACGCGCATACACTTATAAACATGCGATAGACACGAGCGTTGTTTTTCTTGTTTTTCTTCGCCCAATGTGAGCGACAATTTTTATCGAATTTCAAATTTTTCGATCGATTTTGCTGGAAAATTGAAATCGATGGAGACGTTTTTTGAGCGAACGCTGATTATCTCGATTGAAATTTGACTTTTGGTCTTTAAACATTCGAATTGTGTTGAAAATTCAATCGGTTGCAATCACTGTTATTGAGAGTACGAAAAGACACGTTTTCTTAATACTCGAAGACCAAGCTGTGAGTGAGGATCAAAGGAATAAAGATTCTGACGCTTCCGGGGCTTCAGCATTGAGAGTTGGAGCACTCGAAGATTTAATCAAACTTCATCCGTTTTCGAGAATACGAAGAAACTCAGTTTTTTAAATGATGACTACTTTATAGACGAAGCTTTCGATGGTTTCCATTGGATTTTAAGGCTGATCATGCTCGAAGGATCCTACTTTACGGGTGTCTCAATTGGATCGATTTTTACTCCCTAATTAAAGATATTACCACTTTAAATTAATGTCAGAGTTATTCATTCGAAATTGTAAATACTTATCTTTTGGCGAATGAAATTACAAGCCATTAATTAGCCGAAGATCCATCGCTCGCTGAGCCCAAAATTTCATTCGCCCCCTGGCGAAAATACAATAGTTTTTTATGTTAAAAATCGCTTTAGAGAGCGCAAAGGGAAAACAGAACGGGAAATGGAGCGAGAAAAAGGTATTAATAAATCTTTACCATAATATATTTTTATCACCAGTAAGACAATCGTTTTGGATTTTTTTCCAGACCTTCGTTAATACTTCATTGTTACGTTTTACCATAAACTTCGTAAGAAGCGTTCATTCATTACGTGGAAAGATGAACGATTTTTTACGCATAGTCCCTAAAACCCTGTGCATTTTTCTTCATATTTAAGGTATAACTGGATGGATAGGCTCGACCAAAAATTATATCTGATTGGAATTTCCGTACTTCGTGATGCAATAATAATCTGAAAAAATTCAACAACATTTGGAAAGCTATGAACAACAATTATCAATAATAATATTGCCCAAAAGTTAATAAAAAATTGTTTAAACAATTAATTATTCAATAATTTTGCGGTGACCTATTGTTTTTTTCTTTTTTTTACGAATCAAATGTGTGTATTTTTCCGAATGCTCATGAATGTTTTCAGAATTTTCGTGGATTTTTGAAATTTCTTGAAAAAATTTTGAAAAAAATTTTTCAAAATTTGAATTTTGGATATGTTTTAGAAGACATATTTACCATCAGTTATGAAAAGTCTCAAGATTGCTGAATCAAAAATGTACAAATAGAGCGACCTAAAAAATTTAAAAAAAGGAATTTCAAGAATCCATGAAAATTCGGGAAAAAATCATGAGCATTGAGAAAAATGCGCACATTCGATTCGTAAAAAAAAACAATAGGTCACCGCAAAATTATTGAATAATTAATTGCGTTTAAACAATTTCCTATTAACTTTTGGACAATATTATTATTGATAATTGTTGTTCATAGCTTTCCAAATGTTGTTGAATTTTTCTCAGATTTTTATTGCATCGCGAAGTACGGAAATTCCGATCAAGATATAATTTTTGGTCGAGCCTATCCATCCAGTTATACCTTAAACACGTTTGTCTCAATGACTAATTAGACGAAGCCTTTAAAATTTGATACGCTTGTCATAGTCAACTATTCATTTGAACTCTCTGTAAATTTCAAGACCTTCTTAAGAAAATTGTTTCGTGCATGAACGACCTTAGGACTTGACAATAATGGCTGCTGTTTCAAGACTTATCACTTTATGTCAGCTTTTTACTGAGTAGATCTACCGTTGCTATGATTTTCATTTGAGTACATTTTCACGAATAGACTTTTTCCGAAATGAAGTTTGTTCAACGTATTTGGATGTGGCTTCAGGCTCGAATAGAACTGAATTCCGTTTCTGAGGTTTGGGGAATTGGGACACATGTAACAGGAGCTGGAAAGAAAAATGATTCAAAAACTCAGGACACATGTCTGCATTTCAGAAGATTGCTTTTTGGGCGGTTCTGACCTTTTTTCGGTTGGGGTTTGACATTTAAATCGATTTTTTTTCTCTCCTGCATCACACGAGGTAAAATATACCGCTCAATTTCATTTTGCATTGTGTTTTTTTTCGTCGTGCGTGGGAAGAGATGCGTGGGTGGTAAAAAAAGGGAGCGCTATAAATGACTCGTCCAGAAGAGGGAATCGATTAGGAGAGAGAATGCGTGAGAGCATTGAACGAAAATGGTCCAATGATAAGATGAATTTCTTGTCAAAATAGAATAATTTTCATGTAAATTTGAGGCTTTCAAGAAGAGATTTTTTCATCCGTCATTCTCGTGCCGGTGAATATTTCTCGTTTCCATATTTGCAACGCAATCCCGATCGATGGCCCGAACAATAGTTTTTTGCCATATTCATTCGTCTTCTCCCTTCTCATACGGACGCTCGCATTACTTCGATGTTTCCATTTTTTCACATCATAAGGGTAGTTCGTCTGTGCGCCAGGACGTCGTCTGCTCGCGCTTGCGCTGCAATATTGAATCCGAAACTCTCTCTTTCTCTCCTCCTCGCTCTCTCTTTCTCTCGTTGGCCCTTTCCCCCTTCGTGTTTTCTGCACGCTTGCTGCTCATTCCGCCAGACTTTGTCCTATGAGTTTACAATTTACACTAAAAATAACGCGTCAAGTCTTATCAATAATGATAAATCCTGCTTTTAGGTGCGTCAAACAACCGTTCAGTCAGTCTCCAAACTCGTTTTGAGTGCGATCTTTTTTCAAATTTATTTTTATCGACTAATCCACAAATCACTAATTTACGGTCGTTGGTCCATTTATTCCTTTCCCCCGGTTTTTATATCCTTGACAAATCAGAGTACGAATAATTGAATAACTCATAATCCCAAATGAAATTAAGGCTCATTTTGGGGAATAGAAGTCCTCGTGGAGGCTCATGGTTATCGTAAAAGCTTGTGTATATGTGCGATAAATATATACACAACACGAGGGTATATATAGAAAGTGGCGTTGAGGGTAGGAAGGCGAGACGGTGTGACGCGAATGCCGACGTGGCGGTAGTCACCCCGACTAAGCACGTCGTCGTCGTCGCCTTCCTCATGCGCCCCTTTCCGCCCCCGTCGAGCTTTCGTCCCTTTTCTCCATGTTTTTTCGCAAACAAATGAACTAGTCGTGGAAAAAGTATACACGGAAGTCAGTGAAAAAATTGAAAAGAACGAAATTTGCCGAGGGAAATTCGGACGAGTCTTTCATCTCGCTTTTTGTTCTGACTTTTGAACTCGCGCTCAGAATTCCGAGGGTTCCTGCGCTGTTTTTTCAAGCTCTTTACAAATTGAGCGTTCGATTCTTCACTCTTGCCGTTCGATTACAATCTCCGCTCTCTCCCTTTATTCGTAGCTTTTTCCATCGGATTTCTTCCCCCTTTCAAACTCCAAATCGTTCGACCTGTTTTTACAAGTAAATTCGTTTCTTTGTTTATCGATTAATAAAAGTCGATGCCGCTCGTCTATGCGTCCACATTTGCTCTCGTACGCTATTTGTGTACGTGAATGCTACAAACAAAACACGTATCTTTCGTATGCTCAACCGCACCTTGTTCATTGTCTGGCTCGTCGCTTCACTTTGCATTCCCTATAGCCAATGCATAAATTTATCCTTTCAGTTCTCTATACTATCCTCCATGCACGTAGCCAACACAACTCAAGTGTGACACACGTCGCAGATGAGATCAAAAGAAAGACGACAGAACTTCGTTATACTCTTTCTTTCTTTTTATTTCTCTCTCTCTCTCTCTCTTTCTATGGGGCCCCAAAATTCACGGTGTATGCATATTTATTAGTGCTCGACATTGGGCGCGGCTCTTGAGCCTCTTCGACCTATTCCTTTGTCCCGGACAATAAATTGTACTTTCGAAATTCGAACACGTGTACAAATCTTTTTAAAAATGTTAATCCCCCTGGTCATGCTTCACAAATCGAAAGGGAAGCAAATTGCTCTACTTTTTAAATTATACTGGTGAATTACGAATGAAACATATTTTTCTTGACTTCAGAGGTCTTTGAACGATGAAACATTCGAGCTGAATGTTTTCGATGTTTAATGGCAATTGGAGGCATAAAATCGACACTTTTTGCGCATAAAATCGATCCAAATTTAATTCAATTCATTTCCCGGCCAAACTGCTCGGGAATCGTGAAGCTTTGCTCGCTTTCATTTGAGAATATATTAAAAATTAGAGATACGCGCGAGTTAATTGGTTTCGATGCTTTATGGAAATTGAGGAAGAAGAAAATAAATTGAATTTTGTATCGATTCGATGGGATTAAGGGGATTCAGCCCTCGACGAAATTGCTGTTCGATAATGAAAAATGCTTCTTTTTCACTCCAATTCCAAAAGTTCCCTAAACGTCGGATCATCTCGACCGAATTGATTTCGACGGTTCGTCGTAATGAAATCGGCTTATTTATTTTTTTTTTCATTGGCTTTCTCGCCTGTAATAGTTTTACAAATTCGTCCTGTGAAACACGGCGTAGTCGTGATTGTTCGTTGGTCAGGAATTGTCGTGAGTGGTGAATGAAACGCGGTCAAATCCACCGCACGCTAGAAACCGAGCTCGGAGCGAGGGAGAGAGAGGAAAATGAGATATAACGTTCGACAGCAGCTCAGCTACGATTAAACCAAAGATTCCGACGAATGAAAACAAAACAGCGGAATTTTGAATTTTCGAAAAAAGAGAACAAGAAAAAATTATTCTTGTAGAACGAGACGAATTGAGAAAATTGTAAATAACGTTTTTTAATAACATTAATCTTTTAAATAATAAAAAATAAACGTAATCGCAGCCCAAGAATGGCAATGGTATTTCTAAAAGTCACACCTTTTGCAGGTCATTGAAAGTTGAAAATATTATATTATCCTACGTAAAGCGAAAAATATAAAAAAGTAATGTCGAGGTTCGAGGGATGAGACGCACGTGGTCTTTGCTTCACAATCTTCCACGGATGGGCGAAGATTGGATGATATTTTTATTGGAAAAAAAATAATAAAATAAAAAAAACTGATGCGCTATCTTGAGCAATATTCCGGGCTGCGGATGAACGAGCAATCAGGAAGTAGGAAAATGTCAATGAATAAAAAATGAAATGAACGGCGAAGAGAAATTGATTGAAAAAAGGTCAAGCCCAGACATGCAATTAGTGTGTGAGCGTTCGCTTTGTCGCAAAAATTTCTCGGGCGTAATAAATGAAGCTTCATGAGATCGCGCGACAATTAAAGTACGCAAATTTAATGAAAACCCCAATAAGCTTTGATTTTTCCTTTCGATTTCAAAAGCTTTCGCGGGAAACTAATTTTATGATATTTTCGCTCGCAAAAATCATTTGTAATTTTTGGGCGTTTCCACGCAAGTATATTCACGAAATTTTGGCAATGGCTACCGCACGGAAAAAACATCGAATTTCCGAAATAATTAATCGCGCCCATCTCTGCGAAAGGGGGAAGCGCGTTTTTTGGAGCGTGAATAAAATACGTATTCGCAGAAGCGACTCGCCACGGGCGCATTATATTTTTAGTCTCAATTCATTTTGCTTTATATCGTGAAAAATAACGTTTATGTAAGAATCGACGATGCGTAAAATCGTGAAAAATGTTCCGCGATGATAACGATGAAACACGAATTTTTTCTCAATCATGCTCGAATAAATAGAGAAGCCGGTAATAAAATTTATACGTTTTCCCAATTAAGAAACACAAAAGGAAATGACGCTCGCTGCTTTTTTGCCTTGACGATAATCCGACGGTGATTCGATAAGCTATTCAATGAAAAGGTATCAATGCGGAAACAAAAAATATTTCACTCCTTTTAATTATTTTCATGCTAATTAAATCCCCTCCCCCCGAGGGACTCGTGAATCTATTATTGAGGAAAAAGAGGCTTTCAAAATGTATCGGGATTCACCGAAAAGTGAATTATTTTCTACCGTGAGCATTGAAAATTCTCCAAATTTGTCTACCTCCCTGAAAACCGATAATCGACATTGGAATTTTCGTAATTTCACTGCCTTCCACTAAAAACGCAATTCCTGCATGATATTCGCTCCAATGCCGTCACATTTATTGTGCATATTTCAATCTTCTGCCTTTCAACCCTACAAAATCGTATCTGCAATATCGGCAAATGGGCTGATCGAAAATCCACGCCGTTGCGTTCCCAACGTCGAACGCGAGCCACATTTCAAGCCCTTCCGACTGTGATCCATCACCGGAATCTTTAGAAATTTTCCGGAACTCACTCCCGATTCTCAATCTTCAGTCAATTCGGTGCAGCGTGAAATGTTCTTTTGAAATTTCACGTCCGAAAATCTTTTCGGCTTACACTTTATTCCTCCAACTTCCAATGTCGCAAACCCGATCGATTCAATCGATTATTCCCTGTGATTAAAAGCGATCATTGAAAACGTACAAAAAGAGGGCTGATCAGCCGGAGGCGTCTTGACCCGTCGACAAGGTCGAGATTGCTTTTTCGATTTCTCGCCACCGTTGGTTTTTCGCGTTTACATAAAACCGTGAAAAGTAGCTACAAAAAGGGCCAACTTTCGTACGAACAGAATTAGCCAGAGTCAAGGAGATCGCACATTCTGTGAAATATGGTAAAATTCACACATACAGAAGTCAAGTGCCAAGAGATCGTGGGAATTCGAGGTCACGGTAGTTGCGTACGAGGATCGAGGCTCTATATACGTGACTTTGGGGCGATTATGACGTTGGCGAGAGTGAAGGAAACAATGCATTTTACTTTCGAGGCTAAATTCTTCAATACGGTGAATTAATACGTGCTCCAAAAACGTGCGCGAAGAGGCAAAAATTAAACTGTCGCTGATTCAGCATCCCCATAAAAACACAACGTTTCTTTAAAAAGTAGAAAAAAAAAACGAAAATTTTAAAGAAAAGGAGAAGTGAAGGAATCTGTTCGCATTTTAATCTCAATCTCATGAGACAACCGCCCTCAGGTGGCTCGGATTCACATATTAAACTGTCTCAGGGTTACACTTTTTATGGTTGGCTCATAAAAAATCTTCGTAGACCTGTACCCGTGCGTAAGCGGCTTTTTTTTTAATATAAAAAATGCATGAATATGTATACATTAGAAAAAAGATATTAGCAGATAGAAGGACGAAGGGTGCGGGTCATGGCGAGAGGAAAAGAGGGTCGCGAGACGGACACGAACTAACCTCAGTTGGGAGTTCTCTTCCATGTACCTTCGAACCACAAACCGGAGTCACGCTAGCCTGGCTCTGAATCTACATCCGGTATACACGCTCCGGCCTCTCAATTTGTATACACTTATATATATATATTAGAATTGTACGACCGGTCGAAAGTAATTCGGGAACCCCCCCTCAAAAAATGCCGAAAAGTCTGTAAAGTTAAGAGCAGCGTGTGCGTCTTTTTCGAATGTTCGAGAGAACCATTCTCGAAGAGTGAAAAGCGCAGTTTAGTGTGATCCGATTGGATGGTACGGAGCATTTGAAAAAATGACAAATTCCATTGTTGAAGAAAAGGACGGAGAAAACTCTCGTTCTCGCATCGTTGGCCACAGACGTGTTTCAAATTTTTTTCTTTCCCCCTCGAGTCTACGAGTGTGCAGTCTCAAAGCTCGTGAAGGCGGTAAACGTAACGGAAACGGCACCCGCATATGATGCACTGGGATGGTTAGCAACGGGGACATTCCAAGGGAACAGGAAATAATACGATGAGAAAGGGGAAAAAAGGAGCGACAAGGCGAAGGATAAGGAAGCGAACGGGGCAATTACGATAGGTATGCACCGCTGCGTTTTCAGTTAGAACTCGATCAATGTTCGCGTGTGTACAGAGGATGTCCCAAGATTTGGACTGCGGAGGTTGCGAGGCTGATTAGATCGTGAAATTCTGAATAGAAAAGTCTCGAAGCATTTTTTTCTCGGAGCTGTAGTTCACGAGATATTCGAATCCATGAGCCACGACCAATCGGTTGTGCAGGAAGGACGTACGGGGCGGCGCAACCCTCCCCCCTCCGCCCCTCCTGACGCACCGTATTGGCTGCTGCCAATTTATTCAATATCTCTCGAACGCCGGGGCGCAGAGAAAAATGCCCGAGGACTTTTTTATTTAGAATTTTACGATCTTGAAGTTCACGAAAACTCACGACTCTCCGAACACTCCGGACTCGCATATATCCAGTTAAAACTCTCATCTGGCTAAGAGTCCAGCACACAGGCTTTCCCGCTCTCGCTCTCCCCTACTCTAGCGAATAAAAGTTTAAAGCCCCGCGTTGAAAAACCGCAATATCCTCTACTAGTCTAGCATCCTCGCCATGAGAAAAAAGAGGGAGATTATTTTACCTGGGCAGCCTGGTGATACGCTGCGTTCGTACTTGTACACAGATAAGCTTACCGCAGCCCCTTAGTTACTTCCGCTCTGTGGAGCGTTATTTATATGTACTCGAGAGAGTGAGACAGGAAAATGAGGGAAAAAAGTCCCATGAGTTTTTCGCACAAACCAATGCCAAGATTTTTATGTCTTGGTTCATTTCTCTGCATAAATCTTCAGAATCATTCATGCTCAATTACTTTCGAAGAATAAGAATTTATCAGTTGAAATATTATTACTCGATTGAAGCACGGACTTCTTGACGATGAAAATACTTTTCTTGAACAACTCGAATAAAGATTAAAATCATTTAATACTGTCTTGTCACGCTATCCAACATCATGCTGACCGAGCAAATGGAATACTATGATAAGTTTAATGATGAACACATGCAACGTCTATTTTCGTCATTTTATACATACACGTACATGTGAACTCGTTAAACGAGTCATTGCACCGTGAATTGAGAGCGATTCCGTGAGCGTTAATTAAAATCGAGGACAATTTCGCCTCCCTCTAGCTTAGCACGTAACGCCGATCCAACAAACTTGAGTTGAATTTGTGGCAATCGCTTTGCCAGTTGTTGCCGAAATTTCACACCACGGCTAATTACATTAAGGCACAAACATTTCGTGCATGGACGTACATTTTTTACGTCTTTCAGTGATTTCGCCTTGGCGTTATTTTTTTTAATTTCATACCACCATTATTATTTTCGAGTTTTTGAACATTCGTTCGAAAGTGCTGCAACATTTTTAAGGCCCTTGAAGTACGAACGCCCGGCGAAAGTCTATTTTTCATCATTTTTTTCAAGCAAACGAGTAATTGAATTCTTTTTATTATTGCTCATATACAATGTATACACACAGACGACTGTATAAAAATTTTTTAAGTCGAATCTAAAGTGTAGTTTGGTGGCTGACGACAACTAAGCCATACGGTTCATTTGACCAATAAAAATATATTATGAAACTAGACATGTAGGTTCATGGGATTGTTAAAAAATATGGCAGACCTGCCAATTTTAGTTCCCACTTTTACGCATGATTCTCATCGTCCATGGAAAAAAATTGAAGGGCCCCTACACGGTGTCAACGATTTTCAAAGATTTTCGAACATTTCAAGATTTGGTATCTGCAAATCGGATGTATAGGATTTTTTAATACGTTGTCAGCCAGGTTGGAAAGCGTGATTTCGAGATCAACGCGCTCAAAGTTTTACTGAAGGACAATTCGACCCGCAAGCTAAATTTTTTATTTATTTTTTGTTTGTTTCGTATGCTTTAACCGCTGCAGCTGTATCTCCGTCAACTTTGGAAATTTCTCTAAATCGTTCCTTGAGAGTATTCTTAACAAACGCATCTCAAAGAAAATGAAAAAAATCACTGTCGTCCAGGGCCTTAAGCCTTGGGACAACGTCGAAAACCGTGTAACATTTTGCACTGTAATTATCAATTTTTTATCGCCCGTTTCAAAAGCAATTCATTACTAACCGCTCATTCGGGTGTCGAAAAAATTTGGGAAAAGTGCTTTTCAGAGTTTCCCCGCGAAATATTGAAGACAACCTAAAATCCGTTGGGATATGTCTGCATGAGACTTGAATGACATAAGAAATGAGAAAAAATGCACCGTTCGAGGCTTCCAAGGAGAACAGCTGTCAGTCTTATCTATCGGTTCCATTCGATATTCAATTTGAGACTTCATCGAGCATTTCATGGATTTCTATTCGAACCCTCTTTAAGCGTTCCAACTCTCCGTTCATCTTCATTCAACGACTTTCCACTGATTTCCGGAAAAGTAACGTTCGATCCTTTGTTGCAGATTGTAAGATTTCTGGGCGCAGCATTTTTTCGAATCCGTTTAATACTAGATTGTCCAACCTTTTTATTTCACAAATCGATTAACACGAATCCCACTGAGTTTCAATTAGATGGATTAATGCTGAAATATAGATTATTTCGATTCCGTGGAAAGCCTGAAGACGAGTAAAAAAGGGATCGCTGACTCGGCATTGTCTTTGGACATCGATGGCTTCGTGTCCCTTTTCCTATACGTGTGTTTCGATCCCCGGGATCGCACACCTCTCATCTTCACGGTACTTTAGCCTCTCATGAATTCTTAATGCCACACTAGACCCTCCTGAAATATATACAACATATATGTATGTAAGTCAAGAACTGTCGAGGCTAATGCTCTCGATGTCAGTTCAAACGTAAAATTCGAATTCTCGTGGTAGCGAAAGAGTCTGCTTGGCCCCTATTTCGTTCGATTCCCCTCTCTCATCACAAAGTGGGCGTGTAAACACGTATAAATATGTACGGATACGTGTCAACTCACCCCTGTCCAAAATTGGATTGCGCAAAGCCGATTTCTGACGGGGAAAATCAAATTTCACGAGTCGCAAACCGTCTTGAGGAGTTGAAAGTTCGACAAATGTTTGCTTACCAATACCATGCTTTTATAAAATTTTGTGCAGCAAACTTCAATCGATTCCGAAAGATTTTTTTCAACTGGGTTAATGCCTACGGAGATCGACCAGCAGACATTTTGGTTTCAAAGTTTTAGTTCAATCGTGCCAAAAAAAATTTGCAATAGCCCCACAAGTCTCTGTGGGGCTAGTGCAAATGAACTGAAAAAGAGAAGACCAGGCTTTGGTCGATTTTATCTAGAATCGCCCGTGTAGAAATATCGGTAGAATTTTTCACGTAATCCGTTTTATATTCGTGATGGCACTCTCGCCGACTCACAGGAATGCCTCGAGTGTCGCGTGTAACAAGACATGTTTTTACACGTGAACAAGAGGGAGAGAATAAGAAAGAGAATCTTGGGGAAACGAGTATCCGTTTTGTCTCGTGTGTGAATCTGTGTATTTTCCTTTTCTCTCCTCTCTCGCATAACAAAATAGTGACAACGGCAAGCTCCAGCGGAACGGGCTCGGATGTTTTTGACTTTCGGGGCTCACGTATCGAGCACCAAGGATGTACATTTTTTTGTATATATATTTTCAAGCTTCCTGTTCCCCGAGGAAAGAGATTGGGAGCTTGGACGGCATATTCCCTACTCGACGATAAAAATCTCATCAATTCTGCTTGACAGGAGAGAAAGAAGCAGCTGGCATGGATGTTGACGACTTATCGATCTTGCCAAGCCCCCGCGTGGCAGTTTCGAGACACCCCGTAGAAGTTCTCACCTTCGTTTGAAACTCTCCGAGGCCGAGTTGGAACGATCAACTTTTTGAGCTTTCAACCCCCGCTTGGGGGTCCGAAAGTTTGTTCCTATAAATATAGTGCGATATGAGAGTTTAGACAGAATTCATATCTGGTACGTCGTACCCTCGTACAAAGTAGTCTCCGGGTTGCACCAACGTTTGATTAAGTCAATCTTTCCCCGGGAACGTGCTCGATCCACCGTTCTCGAGGAATCCATCGCGGAAACGGGGCAAATGAAAGGACGCGGTATTTCTTTAGTTTGGTGTGTATTGCGATTGGAATCGTGGGTGGAACCGGGTCTCATCGGAGTTGATGCCGTACCCGAATAATCTCCATCAAAAGTTTCCTCAAAGTTATTGGAATTTTGATTGTTTGATCCAATGAAGGTTTCGAGTTGGTTGAGTTAGAAAAGTGTGAGATCCGGGCCGGGAGCTTGAAAACTGTCGTTAAAATTGATCAGAGTTCGAGTTGATATTTCTCGAGATCTTGAAAATAAGGCTTTCCAGTCCACGCGGGCATTTCGGCGTCACGAGTCTCTTCAGGATCGACTCTTACCGGGCGAATCAAGCCGGTGGTTTCTCATCTATAGCCACAAACGGGATTTTTTAAAGCACACGTTGAAAAATAAGAGATCGATGGAGGAACGATTCCACTCGAACGAGCAAAAATTCCTGCAGGGCTTCTTCCACTCGTCGGTGGTAAAACTCCAGTACGATTTGAGTACGCATTCGCGACGAGGGAATGTCTCCGAACAGTTTTTTTCCCCTCCGTACCTCTCAGGTGCGATCCGGAATGTATTGTAGTTTGTAGGATTTTAAGGCTGTATACATAGGGGATTCCGAACGTGCGAGGCGAGAGTGCTCGAGTTACAAAAGCCGATAGGAGTGTGCGAGCTGATAAAGAGATAAGGGGAAAAAGCGCGACGGGCGAGAGATTATTGAGGCTCCGTTAGTTGCGAAGACGGAATCGTGGTGAATCCCGCGTCGAAGGTGCTCGCGGGCTAGGCTTTATTTGCTCAAATGTTTCATAGCCGAAAATGGCTGTGACCGCGAAAATATCGTACCGAAAAAAAGTCGTCGTTAACAGTTGGTTTCACAATCGGATCGTTAAGCCGCGTAATTTCGCGTAGCGAGTGTTTTGTGAAAGATCGAGAGCTATATTTATCGTCGTGTTATTCTGCTTTCAGACTACAACAATGAGGGAAAGGTACAGATTCGGGATGACGGAACGACGACGAGTGGAAAAGAGGTCGCCAGACGGGAAGACGACGACGAACAGCCCAAGAGCGATCAGGCTCAGCAGACAACGCCAGGTAAGGCTCGATGTTTAATGACAAGCAGGTTCCTTCTGTGTAGAACGGCAAAATGTACCAGCATGAATAATGGGCCAGAGTTCGAGGTGATTCCGAACAATGCTCGATGGAAAGACGACCGCGAATGCTCGCTTAGTTGTACCGATTGAATTGAGAATATGCGGACCGATCGATTTCCAACCTGCGAACGTTATTGTTGCAGATCTTCATCAACGTTACCTCGTGGAGACGATAACAATGACGACAGTGACGGAGCGTCGAATAGTTCGAGAGATAAGCGAGGAGGAAACAAGGCCAGTGAGGAGCGACGACCCGGATGCGATAAACGCGAACGATGCGGTGGAAAACACGAAAAATAACAGCGAGAAAAAAGTTGGGAGCGAGGAGCTCGAGCGGGAGCGTTCGGAGGATTCGAATCCAAGATCGGATAACGATGATAACGAGAACGGTGGCAAAATAGTCCAGCAGAAAGAAAAATTCGAAGATTCGGAGACCGGCCAGACGACGAACCAGCATGGGAGGGATGCGAGCGAGACGCCGGAGCTGTCGCTCTCATTCAAGCTTGGAAACGTATCGCTGGGCCTGAACAACAGTTTGAAGCCGAATTCAGCAGTCCGCCAATTGTTTCCCGACCCCCGTTTTATATCGCCTCCACCAGCGGCAGCGAAAGGAATTTCTGGTTCGTTGAATCACAGCCACGACGAAGGAGGAACGGACAGCGATAGTTCCGAGGCTCAAAAGTTCCTCATAACGACCGAGAGCCTCCGTCTGTTCGACGCGGTCAAGAGGTCTAAAATGGCAGGCTCGCGAAGCGACTCGTCCGAGAGCGAAACTTCGAGCATAAAACGCACGATCGAGCGGAACGCGCTCAGGCGAAGTCTCATCTGCAAGTACGAAACGACCTCGAAGAAGAAGAACCTACGAAGCAAGGACTTGACACTGGAGGAAAGAATACGGCAGTTGACCTGCGTCGATCAGGACGATGACAACACTGGAGGTAGCAGCGCTTCGGAAAGCGGCGTACCAACGACTACGACAATGATGACAACGGGAATGACAACCGGTTCGGACACGCTTCACCACGGCGGCGACTTCCCGGTGAGGACGTCGCCCTCCGGGGAAGAGCATCCTAACAAGACCGATCCTCGGGTCTGCCCGTCGAGATTACTATCGAGTACGAACGATGTGCACGAAACAATGACGACAACGACGCTTTTGCAGCAGAGCAGCACAAACGCCCATCATCACCACCACCACCATCACCATCATCACCACCAATCGACCTACAAAAGAATAACCGATTTGTTTGCAGCGAAAAAGATGATCGATCCCAATCTGCCGGACATCGGACTCGGCGACAAAGCGACATTGAGCAAAGAATACGCGAGTGCGAATAAAACTAGCTTGGCCAAGATGAACTCGGACGCGAGGAAACAGTTCTTGGCGAGTTTGGCGCCACTGTCGTGCGTCGCTTCGACCGGCGTCGAAAGCCGAGAGGATTACTACCAGTTGTCTTCGAAGCAAATGAGCAATGCTCGGGTGAACGATGCCACGGGTAACCGCGATTCGATAGGATACAATTCCGACTCTTCCTACAGTCTGGAGGACATAGAAGCCGCGTTGAGAGGCGAGGAAAGGAATTACAAGAATTCCGGTGGCCCGCCGGACGTTACGAGAGGCACGCCGACCGGAAGTGGCCCGGAAACGGTCGATCCTACGACCGATGAGTTGCTGGCATTTGTCGAGCAGGATAAGTCGAGGACCGAGCGTATAAGGAGGCGCTACAACGAGGGTGACCAGGAGCCTGGAGCGCCGGTTCCTCCCCTGAGGAGCGAGAACCACAAGCAGGAAAGATCCGACAGGGAGCATCGGGAGGACGAGAACGTGAGCAACGATCAGGACGACGAGGAGGAGGACGACGAGCTGAACGATTACGGCTTCAACCGCAGACCTTCGGTGCGCGGAATAAAGCCGCAGTTCGAAACCACCAGTGAAATAGTCAGGCAGCTGAGATCCAGAAGCGCTGTACCCGCGGCGATTGCGGAAAAAAATCGCGCCTCTTTCCACGCCGTACCCCCGTGGCCGTATTACGAGATAGTGGGTGACACGAGCAACGAAAAACAAATCGGCACAACTTTTCTCCTCGCAGCGCCAGCCTCGATGCTCGACGAGAGCGACGAACAGCGGGGACTCAATCCGGAATGCCAGCATCGCGATAACACTACGATCGGTCGGATAAATACTATGCAGAAACAAATCGATGACATTTATCAAACGATCGCAGAGACCGCGTCAACGGTTCAGGTTAATCACGAGCGAAGTTCGTACCTCGAGAGCACACTGCCACGAGCCGCGTCGCGAGCACCGAATACGGACTCTTGTCATCGTTACTCCTTGCAGGAGCAAACTCACTTGGGAATAAATGGGAGTATTCATTATCACGAACAACATCCCGTCGTCGGTGGCAGAATGCTGAGAATAACCGGTGGCGGTGATGGCCCAACCGGTCATACCGCGTACAATACTTTGCCAACTAAATCTAGACGTCCGCAGACAGTTGCTATTGCTAATTATCCCTGCGGCGTCTCCCCCCTTCAACAGCCACTGCACATTAACGAGGAAACCACCAAATGTTACCGCACCATGTATCTCGTACCTTACAACGGTATATCCGATCCTACTTATCAGAATATCCAGCGAAACTTGCCACCGCACTCTTCACCCAATTACGCCAATCACATAGAGCGTTATCCGTATCCTCGAAACGGGCGCGCGGTTGATCATCCCGGGATGATCCAACACCAACTGGTATCTCAGCAACCGCGGGCTTACTACACCCGAACGATGGGCGGCGTTCCTCCAGGAAATCCTGCGAATCTTCATGTCCAACCTCCCACCGGCCTCCATCTTCATTTGCACGGACAAACCGAGGATTTCCGGTTCGCCGGGGCTCCTCTTCAGCAACATCCGATGCAGCCACAGCTGCAACATCACCAACACGCGAATCAGTTGGCTGGGTACAGCGCTCAAACTCTTCCAACGTATACGGTCCTCGCTCCTTCCAGACCAAACGGTCATCCTTACAGTCTTCATCCGGCTAACCGGAACAGTGCATCCGACGTACAAACTCAAACTGTCTCATCGCCGAACGCTCCTTCCACGACGACTTGCGCTTCCACCATCCTCAACAGCACTTACAACAACGGGATCTCCAGCCATCTCGGGACTTCTTCCTCTTCTTCGAACTCCTCGACGCTCTCGTCGCCGACGAAGATCCAACAGCAGCGGAGCAACGTTGCCGAACGCGGAGTTCCCGAGGGCGCTGCCAGCGCACCTTCTCACGATTACTCACAGACGAACAACACTTTTCACGGACACTCGGCCAACGTTCCACCACCAAACACCCAAAATTCCGTCTACTATGCGATGAACGTTTAAAGTCTGAGCCCCAGGATTTGAGCCACTTCTTTCGTGCACACTTTTCTCGACCCCTTCCGTCTGCCCCAGCTGTGGGGTCCTCATCGTTGATATTTTATTTTTTCATTTCTCTCATGAGCGAACGAAACGATCCGAAGAGGGAGAGGAAGGAGGATCGCTGAAGGCAGACGGACGAATCTCCACAGTCGGAAAGCTCTCCGTGTTGTATGAGTATTGATTTCTTTCTCACCCGGGAGAAAGAGAGAATGCGAGAGAGGCGAGGATAACTCGAGACTCGCGGCCGAAGCACAAGGTCGATACTCGTGCGGGAGCGCGGAGAGAGTCGAACAATTTCAACCTTCATTTCCCATATAGCTTTTCTTCATATTCGACGAGGAGATGTGCAATTCCAGAAAGCCTCATTTGTGGATTCGAGCTAAGACAGCACTCGCTAAATCTGTGCCAGTGCTGTACAGCACTTTAGTTCGAGAGGGAACTTCCCAATTGGGCTATAAAGTGAAAATCCATAAAACATGCCGTCAATCTGAAGAGCGAGGCGCTGGAAAGCTCCGAATTAAGGAATCTTTATCAGTTGAGAATAAGCCACCGACTGGTTCGAGCCTCGTTGAAAATCCTCCAAATTCGAAGCTCCTCTTCTCCTTGCAGCCGTTTTTTTCTTCGTCGAACTTTCATTTCCCAATAAAGCCTCATATTTACGAGCATTTTTTCGAGAACGTGTACGCGCAGAAAAATAATGACGTGTCAGTTGCACTGCCCGGAATGACAAACGAAGAGAGAATTATTTTTCTTTAGCCTCCGAGGCTTCCCATCTCTTTTCTCTTCTATCAGAGGCTGGTCCATTGGGCACATTCAGCGGATGTCCTCGTCAAGCTCTATTTCCTATACGTTTGTGGACTTTGGAGATGTCGAGTGCTCGTTTGAGGAAAAAATACGTTCATTGTTTTTCTACTACTATTGTTTATCATCAATTGTTTCGATTCACAACTTTTTGTTCACATTATTCACGCTGCTCTCTTGTGGCTGGCGTGCAGCATAAAAGTATTTCAAACGCTGAGACGCTTGGGGGGCAGCATTTTTTTAAGTACAATAACCAGCCCGAATTCGGTTGAGGCGAAAATTAATAATAAACAAATGGACGGTCCAATGTAGCAATGTGCGACGGTTCGTGTACCGAACTAGGCCACCTGTGGTGGACATACGACATTCTACCTTGAAAAATTCCTCAAAAGTGTACATAAACTTTCACGGACGAGTGAACGTTCCTCTCTCTCTCTCTCTCTCCCTCCTTCTCTTCTGCTCGAACGGTTATGTGCTCGAGACATATACGAGGCGACCTCGTATTTTCCTCCGGTTCTCGATACTCCAGCGCAAACTTCTTTATTCTCTTATTCTCTCTCCTGCATTCTTGCTTTTTGCAATATCGACCTCGATTGCCGACCGAGAACGATAATCGTGTCAACAAAAATCCAATTTTTCCTTTCCTCCGGTATAGCGGGAGGGAAAAGTAAGGAAAACAAGGAAGAAGGGAAAAGGCTGGGTCGAGGAAGAAGATTTCAAACAAATCACGATTCCGCGTTTGCAATTGGGATTTCTTTCGAAATTCTCTTGCATGGAATTAACCAGTCCAAAGATTTCGGATCACACCAATCCGTTTTTCATTAATTATCATTGTAGAATATCATATTATTTTCATAGCAGGTCAAAAATAATGTAAAACAATGTCTCAGTGTAAAAGAGCCTTTACAGAAGGAATTGTATATAAACAATGAAACATTATCATTATCACTATCATTCCTATTATTAATATTATTCTCATTTTTCATATCATTATTATCAAGAAAATAGATCATACGTAGTGCGTAAGAACTGAATAGAGAAAGTTTTATGTAAATCGAGAGAGAAAGAGAGACAGGAAGGCGAGCTGAGAAACGAGCAGAGATTTGAAAAGTGGATTTTTTCGAATCGTTATTAAAAGCTTTAATTTGTATGGATCGGTTGCACTGATAATAGAAAATCAATTCAATGTTAGACGCTCTTTTTATCGAAAAAAATGAAGAGGAATATTTATTGTCGTTGGATTATTTGAAAAATACGATACACGATATTAAAATCATTATTTAATCGGTGTTTCATTGTAATTTGACATATTGTACTGTGTAAAAGTGTGCGGTCATTTGTAATTTGTCAGAGTCTCTCTCTCGATCCACCGACCAAAAGGAATATTGTTTCATTATCATTTGATCATTGATATTATCATTATTATCATCGTCATTGATTTTATTAATATTTCAAATGAATTTTATGACTTTCATTATATGCGTTAAAAAATATATTATCAATGGCGTATTACGCTCGGAGCATTTAGTGAAAGACACACTTGCAATTAATGTCCGGGAGTCCCGTGCGAGTATTTCGTCGTTATTTCAAGCGATTTGTCCCTCCTTCTCTACTTCGCGCTTAACGAATTGTAATTATGCCAAATATTGATTCAATCGACAAGTTCAATCATCGTCGTGCTTCTGCCGAAAGAATGAAATTTTATCATTTACTCAAACCGGATGAGAATGTCGGTGGGTGAACTGGAAAAAGCGTGAGATTGGCGAGTTGAAAGAAGATTATTTTTATTTTTAATTCACAAATACGTTTTTGCGGAAAAAAAACTTCAAAAGTGTATTAAAAAAGTCTCCACAGAAAAGTTTTTTTTCTATCCTTAACGTTGCATTGGGAAAAAAAATTTGATCATGCCACTTTTGTATTTTTGGCAGACACACGAGATAAGGAAAAAGGACAACGTGCGTTGAGATAAATTGCACATTATAATTAAGGACATTGAACAACGCGATGTTGCGTGTTTAAATGACTAAACGGAAATGAACGAAAGACTATATATGTATGCATATATAATGAGCCTATTTAAACGAATCATAATAGTCACGATGCGCCAAGTGTGTAAAATAAACTTACGTCTATATAGAACCCGTAGAGCGTGATTCTGTATGCTAATGTCGTCGATACAATTAACTTGGATCGATTTTCGTTTTTTTTTTGTTTTTAATGCAATTCGTGCTTAATCATTGGTCCGGTTTTCTGCATCGATAGGATTGTGAATCTAACGGAAAAAACCGAAATAATCCGAATCCAAACACACACTTTTTGTGTAGTATTATTGCCCATGGAAATAATTTGTATTCGAGATAAATTAAAAAAAAAAAAAACGTTGCAAACGTTTTATCACGTAGCTAAAAGGGCAAAACTTGTTTTCAATTTTTTTCACTCGATTCTTCATGATTTTGGTGGGCATGATTTCTTGAAAACCGCATTTCTGGAGTCACATTTTTTTCGAAATTTATCGCAATCCAGTCTCTTCGTTTGGGCTTTGAGAAATAATATGATCGAATAAATTTTATTGCCATGGGGACAAAAAATCTAAGATCGATTTACAAAATGGTAACCAAAGTTGCGCCGGCCGTTGTTGTTGTTGTTGATGTTGTTGTTGTGATAAGTAGAATTTTCGTTGATAATTTAGGGATGCGAAGGGGAGCGCAGAAATATTTTTATTTTATGTTTTTTCTTGCGCACGCGTGAATGAGTGATTATTTATGTAAAAATGCGAAATACGGAATGAAAGCGTTTCTCCTTTGGTTCCTTGCTCGCTGGTTCAACACACTTGTACAAAAAAAAAAAAAACAAAACAAATGAAAAACAGAAAGCCCGAGATTTTTTACGAGAGAAAAAACATACTGACCGTAGTTCGAGCGTACGAGGAACGGGAGAAAAAATGAAAGCACGATTTCAACGCTCGACGTGTAAAAATTCGTCTCGACGATAAGAAGAACAAAAGACCTGGGCTTTGAAATATTGAAGACTGCAATAATTCCAATTCTGGCCTATTTATTGAAAACTATTTATGTAGTTAGGATAGACACGTCCGTATTTAGAAATGAGATAAAAAAATAAACTCGCGTGCGAATTGTTCGAAAAGAAACGAACTCATTGTGAGTCACGCAAAAAATAAACGTGCGAGATCCAGGAGCGGAAAGAAGAAAAGCAGGATTGTAAACGTTGAAACGTTTTTTCGGATTTACCATGAAATCGTAGCGAGGCAAACGAGAAAAGGATCTTTTCATATTTATAGATTGCAGAATGAAGATAATTATTATTTATTTTTTATTTTTTATTTTTTATTTTTAGTTGTGTATCCATTGTTTTAGTTACCCCCACTTTTATTATGAGTAAACTTCATTCCAAAGATAATGTTGATTTTGTTTATTATTTCTTTTTATTTAATAAATCATTGACAAATATTTTTGTACATACGTTTTTCCATAGGATATTCTCAAAAAGCACTTCCGATATTTCGTTCGAAAATCGAACCTACTCCGCCCTGCTACATCCCAAATAAAAAATCTAGACTAGAGATTTTCCAAAAAGCTGTAAATCAACTCACCAGATGCGCAGAATTAAAGCATAAACCGTATCTCTATGCTTCAACACTATTTATCAAATGTCAATGTACTTCATTCGCGTTTCTCGCTTTAAAAATGTTTTTCTTTCTAAAAACGAGCGATTCCAGGAAGCTTCGTGCGAAAAAAGAAAACAACGTTTGTTTACGCGAGCCGCCATTGCCCCGTGTGGATTGTAGTAGACCACGGAGAAACGAAGAATGGAAGAGAAAACTATTTGACACGGAACGAGATTCAATAATATATATATTAGGGTGTGTCGAAAAAAATCGATATTTTTTTTTTTCGGGCTCCACAAGCATTTTTCTTCTTATTATGCCAAACGATGAGCTAGCCGAAAGGACAGCCCGAAATAAAATTATTTCGGCCGGCCCACCGCATACTTCAATTTTCCATAAGAATAACACGTGAAAAAAAAACTTCGGTGAACATTGTTCCATATCATCTGTAAAAAAAATTGCACAGATATTCTACTGATGTATTTTCGTAGAAAATTGAATTCCCTACAAAAAAAGTCCTTAGAGTCATTGGCCTACAACCAATCGTTCAACGATTACAGCAGTTTGAAGTTTCTAACGTCACCTAGCCAGATTTCGCGTGCATCAATCCCTATTTTCGAGGTCGCTCCTTTTAATGGTACTGTGTAAATTGGACTGAAAACTATTTTTAAGTATAATTTTTCAAAAATAGCTTCCAGGATCGTTATCTAGGCAAAAATATCGGGTACATACTGTTCTCATTTGTTTGAACTAACGACATAAATTGTTTGTCTTTCCACTATTTGTTTGAATAAATTATGAAATTCAATGAACTAACCAAACCAAATGCACAGATACAAATATACATAGGAAAAGAGAGAGAGAAAACAGTTCAATTTATTTCCCGTGCTTACAATTGAATTGATTAACTTATTATAATTACATGTTGGCGTATAATCGAACCGTTTGAGCGCTGTAAGCGCACACGTTGGCGTAATGCCGAACTGCTTCAGTCTTAATTTTTTTTAAATATAAAAAAATATAGGCTTCAGCTCAATTTAAACAGCACCGTTAAAGGGAGCGACCTCGAAAATAAGAAATGATACATGCGAAATTTGGCTAGGTGACGTTAGAAACTTCAAACTGCTGTAGCCATTGAACGGTTGATTCTAGGTCAATGACTCTAAGGACTTTTTTGTAGGGAATTCAATTCTCTACAAAAATACGTAAGTAGAATATCGGTGCATTTTTTTTTAAACATGATATGGAACAATGTTCACCAAAGTTTTTTTTTCACGTGTTATTCTTATGGAAAATTGAAGTATGCGGTGGCCCGGCCGAAATAATTTTATTTCGGGCTGTCCTTTCGGCTAGCTTCATCGTTTGGCATAATAAGAAGAAAAATGCTTGTGGAGCCCGAAAAAAAAAATATCGATTTTTTTCGACACACCCTAATATATAATATATATATATTATATATATATAAATGCACAAATTACTTTAACAGGGCCTTTTGCAAACTCGAATTTTAACGATCATTATTAACGTAAGTGGAACTGCGGCTGTGCGGGTTCCGGCGTTGTGCGTAACAAATTAATTATTACGAAGACACGCTGTAAATTATTGATAAGCTATGTAAACAGTATATTTGGGACCCTCCGTAGTGAGTTTCAAGGATGTAGAGGTCAATTAACTGATAAAAAAAAAACTTGTGAGAATCATATTTTCTCCAGTGATGGTGAATTTTTCAAGAGTTTTCAAATCGAGGATTACTCGTGGACGCAGCATTCACGGAGAATCATAAAATGTTGAAAAAAAATTGTATGAAGATCGTCGTTCATTTGTCAGCTAATGAAACTCTAGATTTGTCCGGTTAGCAATTTCGATTAAATAATTGAAGAGATTGAATTTTCTTTCAATATTTGCATCCTTGAGACGAGAGTATTAATAGAGTAACAATAATAATAATAATAATGACATAATAATAATGATAATAATAACTGAACTGTAATGTCGAATGAACGGAAGAGAAATGAGAGTGAGGAATCTCGTGAAAAAAAATAATTTTCGTAACGAGCAGAGCAGGAGTGTACGAGTGTTTGGCGAAAGGTTGTTTTCTCTTTTTATTTCCGGGAATCACGGAAAACGGTGTGCCAAAGAAGATATTTGAGAAAATAATAAATGCGAGAGTGAATGTTCATATCATTGCTTTTTGTTTTTTCGTCCGAAATTCGATTTTTTTATTGGTTCAAGCAGTAATATTGTTGCGGTTAGATCGATAGTCTAATAATGTTAAAATTGTTTCAAATTCTCGGTAAATACCAATTTCGGAGGTGCGTGTGTGTATGTGTGTTTTGAAAAAGGTGAAAAAAAAACTCGCGATGTAAGTTTTTAGAGGTTAAAGGGCATCGGCGAGGTGAGATAGGGGAGGCTAAATACGGTAAATTCTCGGCGCGACTATTAATATTGTGTAACGAAACTTTTAGCGCGATATTACTGCGTCTATTTGGGTATTTCAAGGTCAAATCTATTCTCCAGATTTGTTGAATTCCATTTTCATTTGTTGAGCGTGAAACGAAAATAAGAATTTATCATTTTCTATCGCGTATTTAATTTCAATTTTTTTCGATGAAAATAGTCTCATAAAAATGATTCAAGCGATTCGACAACTCGAAAAAATGTCTGCGACAAAATGACGACAATTTCGGTAGTTCGACCTTGAACACCATGCACGTTTCCACCTGTATGGCTCGAGTTGATTTATTAATCGCTGTAATTAGCTATCTGGGCTCGTGTAGGAAGCGCCATCTTAATAAGTTTTCAGCTCAATCTCGCTCAACGCGTGCGGGAGTCAGAGATCGATATTCGAAATGAAAGAGTAAAAAAACAAGATAAAAATAAACGAGAACTTTTTAATCGAGCTTCGTGAAATGTGCCACTAGACTAATAGCCCAGGTTTTGTTACAAATAATAGAACACAAAAAAATCTCCTCGAAATTCTTCAAACTCGATGAAAAAAAGCAAAAAAGTGTTACTTACAGTTGTGAATTGCGATGAAGAACGATTATTTGGTCGAGGGAAGGACGTGTATGGAATGAGGAAGAAAACAAATGGGTTTGTTGACAACGCATTGCGCCGATCCAACCAGTTTCGAGGTCGGAGCTCGACTGCGAATGTACACACACGAGCGCGCTCTTGTATTCACCTCCACTCACTGCTAAAAAACGACTTCGAAAAAGATTCGCGACAATTTTCTCGTGAATTGTGTAAACACGCGATCGAACGATTAATCTGGTTAAGTTTTTTTTCGAGTTTACACGAAAATCCAGTACGGAATTGACTCGTTTCTCTCATCGCGAACAAAAAAATCCGAGACTCTGAGACAACACGAAAAAAGTCGTTGCACAGCGCCACGCAACTAGTCAAATGAGCAATTGATTTGAACGATTGTTTTTACTTTGTTCATATTATTGAATTAACAATATTCAATGATTCTCTATAATTTTATAATCCAAATATCAATATTTGAGATTCAATCATTTTTTTTACTCGTACAAAGGACTTTCTAATGTTTTGTTTACTCACTACAAGGTCCCTTGAAAAATTCAAATTATTCAGGGCGACCTAAAGTCAAATTCGTTAACTTTTCTATGAAACACGGATAAAGCTTCTATAAAACTTCAGAATCCATCGAGTAGACATTAACATAAGGATTTATCGATTCAAATTTATCATCAATTTGACGAGTTGGTAGTGCTCTGTGAAAAAAGAAAAATTCTTCAAATTTCATGCGAAAATTTATTTCGCGTCAAACAAACGGTACGTGATTAACCACGCTACAGATGGCAAACATATTTTTTGCCGTGTATCGTCAAAAAATAAGAAGGCGAATGTCCCAAGGTCGCCATTTTCCTTGCCCCTTGACAGTATAGAACAAGAACTTTATATATACGAAACATAAAAACAAAACAAAAAAAAAACATTAAAACAGGAAAAAAATTAGAATAAACAAAAATGTATCGTACTTGGTAATTGAGATATTTTACAATAGAGTCATGATATTATTGTACCGTTATATAAATATATATTATATATATGATAAACGTATATTATTCTAGGTATATACGAAATGTTGGTTTTAAAACATTAGTTGGATACTTTTATGATGGATGGCCAAAAAAGTGAGATAAACTGTATATATCCACTTAATTGTTAAATCGATTAGTGATTTATTGGTATGTAAATAATAAAAGACAAAAAAAGCTTTACTCACCGAACTTGAAAAGTATATCTCACCTTTGCGTCTTCTTCCCTCTCTTTATTCTCCTCTCGAAACCGGAAATAACAATTTTCTCGCCAATACAAAAAATTTATTGAAAATTTTCAAAATTTAGTAGGTCAGTGGATTTTTCGATTGATGGTAGTAGTAGAAAATAAAGAATGGGGATCAAATTGGGAAAATTGTGCTGAAATAACATGCGATTTGAAAATCTAGAAAATCAAAAGTTGCGTAAATATAAAAACGAAACTTGATTTCGATTTTTTCTTGTAGTAAATTATAGAAAATATAGTAAATTTTTAGTTAGAAAATAAGGAAACGAAGAAATTAGGATAAAACCCGAAAAAATTTATGGCGAAACTACCCGACACTTTCATTTAAAAACCAGAATGAAAAATTTTGAATCTGATTGAAAAAATTGCTTGCGAATTTTCATTGAAAAAAAAAAAACCATTTGAAACTTGAGTTATTTACACTAAAAAAAATATTTCGAACTGGTTGGACATAATAATTGCTTTCTTTTCTGTTATCGTACACGGATGGGCTTATAAAAAAAATACATGTACAATTTCATCGGTGCAACAATTGGCTGTATCGAAAATCACAAAAGAGCAAAATTTCAAAAAGTATAGCTTATAATAATCTTTCGGTTTATGCGCAGAAAACATTTTTCTCTCTTTCGTGCAGTAAATGAAGACTCGTATTTCAGCAAAATAAAAAGAGAGAAAAAAAATATAGATGCACGAGGAAAGATCACACGTGCATACGCGAAAACCAACGAATTCGCAAAAAAAGCATTTTCATTTCTAATAAAGTTATTTCTCGAAATGCCCAAGAAATCCAACATTCGATTTATGTATTTTTCTCTTCTCAATCTAATTTTAATTTGAAACGCATCGGAGTGCAAAAGAAAAAAAATCAAATGTTAAACGAGGCGTAGAATATGAAAAATAAATTTGTTTTTCATTTTTATACTTCAATAATAAATAACCCTCCACCTCCCGTTCCTTGTAATCACGTATCTTTCCTCGTGATCTTCGATCAAGGATTGCAAACTGTTGAACGAGACAGTACAGAAATCTCGTTCATCGTTGGTGCATTATTTAGTTCGCTCTGCTGTTTTTTTTTTTTTTTTTTTTTTTCAATTATTCGTTTATTAAAAAATTCACATTAGTAACTTATCATGAAAAATGCCTTACTCATTATTAAATATTTGAGGGTCTGGCTCTCTCTCTCTCTCTCTTTCTTTCTCTCTCTCTCTCTATCTCTCGTTTTTTTACTAGTTCTCTCTTCCTTTCCCCAAGATTACAAGTCACAAAAGGGGGTTTCGAGAGAGACAATTTTCTCTCCAGTCCAAGGATAGTAAATTGATTTTGTTTATGCGATCGTAAAAAGTATTCGTATTCGATATAATCCGCCCTAAACAAAAAGGTGTTTCTGTTTCTTCAACCTTTTTTGTCTTTGTTTATATATAATTTTTTTCTCCTGTTCCCTTCCTCTCCCCTTTCCCTCGTGAACGTCGAAATTTAGCGAGTGTGTCATAAAAGAAAAAACGTCAACTTTACGGCCGAGTGCATTCTGTCGCATACAACTTTTGTACTTTTATAACAATTCATCAAACGACTTTAAAGTTGCTTGTATTCGGTTGTTTTGGTGTTATTTTCGTGCGAATATCATCTCGTTGATTCGTCATTAAAAAGAAAAAGCGTATGTTACGTGCAGCCTTGAGGTAGATATGGCACAATCTTGCGAATGCACGCGTCATTCATTTCCTTTTGGTTACTTTTCGCTGTTCTTTTTTCATCGGCTTCCCCTTTATTTTTATTAATTTTTCAATAGTTTACTTTTTTTCTTCACACGTTTGTCCACTGCGCGTCCGATGAGCTTTCGACTCTTGATTCAACGCTTTTCTCGATACGACGGCCACGATTACGCGTTCTATTTTCGAAATGCTTTATTGTGCAAAAAGCGAATAAATCGTTGCTGCTTTTTTCTTTTTCTTGCCTCATTTTTCCCTTAATATTATTGGCTTTCTCGCCTCTCTCAACAATTATTCTCTCGATATATCGCGGTGTTTTTCTTTGTTGCTGCTGCTGTTTTTTCAAATTCGTTTACTGTGATTATTAAAAACTTACAATGTAGGACGTAAGAAGCCAATTGTTCGACGATAAGAAGAGGAAAAAAGGGTGCAATGCGACTGTTGAGACTTTCTACAATATCACGCACTTTTTTCTTCTCACTGGTTCTGGTGGTTCTAACGCTGCCAGAATCGCCTCATCGAATACATTCTTCAGGCCTTTCTGCAATTTTTCAAGAAAACGAATATTATGGTTTCACAGGTTTTTTCATTCTGACAAATGACAATTTTTCACACTCGACGAAATTATAACGATGATTTTTTTTATTCATTTTTTCGGAGCTAGATTGACAGGAATTTGGAGTATTCACAAATATTTATGAAAGTATTTTATTTGTTCGCGAAAGTGGGAAACTTTTCGAGAATTATTACGTGACAAACACGTCAAAATAAAATGGTCATAGCAATTCTATTTTTGCTATCTTTTCGAAATTCCGGAATAGGGATCTAGAGGACACTTTTTTGCAAAAGAATTGAAGTACAAGAAAATGCGTTTGGATCGATACTCTGTTTTCCAGGTATAGAAATGGCTTTGGAATAATTTTCTTCAGTTTTTTACTTCAGAGTAAAAATGAGTTTAGTTTGTTCTTTTCTTACCTGTGTGAGAGCGCTACACTCAACGTATTTGACTGCTTTGAGCTCTTTCGCAAGCTTCTCTCCTTGCTCACCGGTTATCGGCTTCTGTTTGTTTTTTGCCAGTTTCTCGATGGTTGCGGCATCATCTCGTAAGTCAATTTGCGTTCCGACCAGTAAAAATGGCGTTTTTTGACAATGATGCGTTATTTCCGGTACCCACTGTAAAATTCATTAATTTTATACTTTCATATCAATCAGGTTTTTGTTTATACTATTATTTTGATAATTTAAAATAAATATCTAGCGACTAAACAATTTAAAGTTTTAATCTAATTAAATTAGCAAATTTTATTCTTTTTTTGATATTACATTTGTTATCAAGCAATCGAATAGACTATAAAATTCAGTACCATGCAAATCCCACAAAGATTCATTGAATTTATAATGGAAATAAAATAATTATTAGACTGGGATACTTTTATATAATTTCATAATGTTCATTTAGTAGAAGTTGGTATTCGGTAAAGCTCACCTTTTCTTTCACATTCTCAAATGAGGATGGTGAAACGACAGAAAAGCAGACCAGAAAGACGTCAGTTTGTGGATAACTGAGAGGTCGAAGCCTGTCGTAATCTTCCTGACCTGTGAATAAGAGGAAACGAATTAGAAACCTACATTAAATATGCCAGTGGCATAATTAATAGTTTATCAACTAATTAGCGAATTTTCTGCACTTTGCACCAGGTATAAATGGTCGAAATCAGATTTTTCTGTCTCATTGTACAAATTAATTTTCGTTGAAATTATATAATAAAGAAAACATAATAAAATAAAGATAATTACGGATGAAAATTTAATTTACAACTCATTAATGCATTTCGGTATCTAATCGTGATCTAATCATCAATTCCATTAATTATGATCAAAACGATGAAGTAGTTTTATAAATGAACAGTTCCTGTAGAATGATTCTCTCAAATTTCTTACCAGCTGTGTCAAACAAGCCTAAAGTGTATGGTTCCCCGCCAATCATGACAGTGACGGCATAGTTGTCAAATACGGTAGGTACGTATTCGGAAGGAAATTTATTGGTCGTGTAGGAAATCAGTAAACATGTTTTACCAACTGCTCCGTCACCCACCACCACACACTTTATTGTTTGCATCTTTAGGACCGATATCCTATATTAAGAAAAAAATCCATGAATAATGACAAGTACGTCAAAAACGCAGTAGAGGAAATTTTCAATAAGGAATCGCAAGGTTGAATTATTGTTTCTGCTAATTAAGAACAAGTTTTCAATTCGTTAAAGAGAACGAAAGAGCATCAAATGTTATACAAGGTAGAGAATCATTATTTTAAGATTTTACCAAAACATACGAATATTTTGAAAATTATGTTGAAAACTAAGTGTTTGTAAATAATGAAAAATCTACGGACTCAACTCCAAAGCCCTGGATGTCAGCTCAAAAAATTTGTCAATATTGCACCAGATTCTTGTTTATTTGTTTTGAATCCAATACTGTTAAAAACTTTGCCAAACTTCAATATTTGTTTCAAAATGATTGAATCACAATGAATGACGTAAAGTCGATGGTTCTATTAAAAACTAGCCACTTGTCAACAAAGTTTGAGGAAACAAATTTATCCAATCGACACAATGACTTCAAATTTTCGGAGAATTTTTGTTTTTCATTAATTTTTGATCCTTGACTAACACACTGCTAGAAAATTTTAAAGTATGACCACAATAGCTACACCACGATGAAAACTTTTTTTGACTGGAAACACGATTGTCTGTAAATTGTAAATAACAGACTGAAATACAATTGTTTTTTGTCATTTTTTTGCCGTTTCTTTTAATCATCGTACTACAAAATGAATAAAATTTCGTGTATGTAACTACGACATATCAATCGATGTTCCAAGTTCAAAACTCAAAATTATGAGGCTCCAAGTGTCAATTGTGATTTTGAGAGATGGCATTGCCGTTAGGATCCTCGAATCAATACTCAGAAAATGACTGTACGAATAGTTAATACGTTTAAATATTCCGGAATTCGTGGAATTCGGGGATCGTGAGAAAAAAATTGATAAGGATGGAAATGACACATCTATAGCCAATGTTTCCGCAGCATCGAATAATTCAATATGAAACGAGTTTCGAAAAGTGCTGCTGTTTATGTCAAGCTCGAGAGAAAAAGAGAGAATAGTAAAAAATACGATTTTCCAAAATATCGTTAAAAGTTCGATTAAAAATGGACCGGAAAATCGCGCACATATGCGGTAAAATTGTTTTTTTCAAGGAGCCATTTTGCCCGACGTTAGAGACACTTTATTTGTCTCTCACGGCGGAGAGAGAGGATCGAGGAAAAAATGGCATATTCTGTGGACAAGATTTATCCGTGATTTTTCTTCTTAAACGCGTACCGGCTTTTCTCGTACTTAAACGACACGTAAACATTTGTATAACAAGCCAATTCTTAATAAATGAAAATTTTCTGAAGCTATTCGATCCAATGAAACTCACAAGCAACTTGGGGCGTCGACAACACTTCACTTGTCATAAAATTTCCAATTAACCCGTGGCGTGGAAACTCAGAGGTTACACACACACTGCGGGATACACATTCTCGCTTACCAGACCCTAGCGACATCTGCAGCTTTTATAAAGCAAAAAAATTCCTACAACCTACAACAGTGAAGACTGTTACTCTATACACACAACGCGAATTGTCCAAATGACAAAGGTTGGTATCATTGGAAAGCGTGATGGCGGTCGACAAGTTGATGGACAAAAAACTTCATTTTTATTGCGAGTTTCTTATTCTTTCCTAGTCTCAAGATTTAATGAAAAGGATCAAAAATAAATTGCCAATCGGCCTTTACATATATTGAAGTTTGAAAAAATACGTAACATTCTGAAATTCGCTGAACGTAAATCGTTTAATAAGCAGGTTTGGCGCGCTTTTTAGAAATAATATTCGAAAATAAATCGATGGTTCATATTACAAATGGCATTCAATAGAGGAGAGAACCATGAAAAATGAGAAAAAATTATTATAACAACGATTTCGTATCTTTCAGCACCCTCTTTACTAATCATCGTCATAGTTTAATTTATAGATTTTTGGAAATGAATTTGTCAAGATTTCTCACGTTCTCGATGTCAGAAAACCGGCATAGCGTTTTTCGTATAATTTGCAAATAAATCGTCGGAGTATTTAGATTTTGCCTTCTTTAAATAACATTCAAACATTGGCTAACAATTCTTCTGCAAAAATAATCAATTTGAATCTCGCGCCATTTTTACCTCCAAAGTCACGGAACCGTCTGTTCGACAACGAATTGTTTGCATTTGAAATAAAGACAACCATTCGACCATAACTTCGTGAAATCGACCGCGAGTGTTTACGAGATAAATGAGTCGATAGTTTTCTTTTTATTTACAATAACAATACAAATTATAACGAGTACATATCAATTCTAAAATCCTATGAATACGAAACACGCATATCACACGTTGTAAAAATATAGGTTAGTTTTTTGTTTTCTTTTATAATTTAGCATGCATAAATTCTAAGAATTGGTGACTGCTGCTGTAACAGCCACCTTTGGCAATCGTCAATGAACGCACGTTGGCAGATTCACGGGGAAGAACACATTTAATTCTGTGAGGGAAGCAAATATTAAAAATACTCCGTACATCGAGAGACACGTGATTCCGACTTTGCGATCGAGTTTAAACTTGTTAAGAACGAAAGCAGTGTATAGAAGTATGAGAGTCGAGAACAACGAGATCGAGCTGTAGATGAGGCCCTCCGAGTTGATCTGAACGAAATTCGTTCCTGGTATTTTTGGCAGAAAAACAGCTTTTATGAACCATGGTAACCCGAGACACAGTAAAACATCAAAAACGTTCGATCCTATCGAGTTACTTATTCCCATTGTACCGTGACCTGGAAAAATACATTTTTTTCGTTAAGTTTACTCTCAATTGTTGAAAGTCATAATAAGTCGATTGATTGTTTCAACCTTGATTTGTCACTATGACGCTCGATACAGCCTCGGGCACGCTCATTCCAGCAGCCAAGAAAGTCAGACCCATCACGGAATCGGGTATCTCGAGAGTGTCGCCTACGAAAACAAACATCGTTTTATTACTATTATCCTGAACGTCTGCCATTTTGGAGTTTTCAAAATGGCAGGCTCAAGAATCGAATTGCATCACAATTATTTTAACCGATAAAAATTTATCGAAAAAAAAAATAACAGCAAAGAACTCTTGCAAATAATTCAAAATGGTGGTTTCGGTGACAAATTAAATAACGACTTTTGACATGATTCAACACCGATTAAGGTTAAATTTGAAAAAGGCCTTTTTAAGCGTTATTCCGCCGTTTTGGTCCCGCACACAATGCAAACGACGACATTAAGGCAGAATTTGTTCGCCTCAATTCAATTTAGTCATGAAAACATTTTTTTCATCCGTCCCCCCACTTTGGTTCTCCCAATAATTGAAAATGGCCGACATCGCAACATCATTGCACACAAATTTCGACGTAATTTCACGTTTTTAATGAATTATTTAAAAAACCCAATTGAAATTCAAGTTCGAAGGGATTTTAAGCCCTTGCCCTGACACGCTTCCAACGTCCTCGAGCTCCAACATTTCTGATGACAAATTTACCAGGCATATAAAAATGTTCAATTTCAATTGTTTTTCCCAGATGAATTCGTCGATAAAGAAGCTCACCGATGATCGTAATGTCCCAAGCGACGAGGTACGACATGCTCGCGATCCAGACGATGCACATGAGGAAGGTGATTGGATACCAAGACTTCAATGATTTTCTCCTGCAATCCGGTATGGTGAAGAGGAGCACAAGATTGATTGGCCAAGTGAAAACCCACCAGAGTTTTTCAGCGGCGGGTTCTGGCCATTTGGTCATATTGACGATTTCCACTGTCGAATAAGAACCATCGAAAAATCATTTTTCTCTTATTTCCTGTTTTTTTTTTTTTTTTTTATTTTCTCCAAAGACTTACGTGATTCGTCTTCCGTCGTTTCAACGATGCTCCCTTTCTCTGCGTCCCCAAAGTCTGTAAAATTTGAGAATTGTTCTATTCCAAGTGTTTTTTTTTTCATTCATTAAGAAAAGAAGAATTTATCCAATTGTTTTTCAACCATCTCCAAACGAATTTGCCCGTCTTGGAGCACAACTCACTTTTGGCAATCAAGGGACTGGCCTCGCTCAAATTTTGGTACGTCGTTTTCCGTTTCATCATCGATCTCATGCATCGACTTATTTTTTTATTGAAGCACATCGCTGAAACAGTCGTTCGTAACGAATCGTTTTTCCATTTAATCAAACAATCCGCAATTCAACCTTTTCTCATATGTATATAACGATTATTTAAGATATGACCAAAAAATCTCTCTCGTGACGTTTTTTACCCGCCCTCCGAAAGTTTTACCTACCCATTATATACAAAATATACGATATTACGAGAATTAATGCTTCGTACCACTCGATACGACCATCTCGAAGGGTTACTATGAGCAATAAGACGGTCATGCTATAGGCGAGCGAATCTCGAGTTATGGGCCACCAATCCAGATCTAAAACCTACCAAAATTTCCCATTCAAATAATCTTTATAGCTATGAAAAAAATTCAGATTAATCATTAATCAATATGTTGAAAAATGGGAATAAATTTATTAATAAATAAATAAATGTATATTTAAAGACATTGGTTTCTCTACTCATTTCTCATATTATCGTTGTCATTTTTATTATTTTTATATTACGAATGATTGAATGAATAATTCAACGAATCCATTTCTCGATTGATTTATTATACGCTAAGATTATTATTATTATTATTATTATTATTCTATGAAAGCCCGCTTAGTGTGAGGATGCATATTGCGGAGGTCCAGAGAAAAAATTCTAATTTAATGAATAAATAATAAAATGAATAAATTTCTTAACTCACTTTTACTGTCAATGATTGAATAAATAAATCGATGGATAAATTCATTGATTTACTGATTTTTGTTGAGTGTTCGTTACCGTAATTTTTCAAAAGGCTTGGTTAATTGATTGATCAATCCTATTGAAAAATAATTTGGGAAAATTTGAATTCGATTTGAAGTATATGAAAGTCTCGAAATGAAAATGAAATTATATTTGCTTTTCGCCGATGAAAATTGTTGAGGGTTATCCAATTGCGTGATAATCGAATTTAACATCGTATTGGAAAGGTTAAAGAAGTAAAACTCAATATAGGGTGGATCGAAATCCGGAATATTGATGAAAAAAAAAAGAAAAAAGAGTAAAGTGGATTTGTCAGGCTCGGAAAATGATCGAGTTCGATGCATCGCATTTGTAAATTCGATCCAACAAATTCAATCGAACGAATAGAATTTCGACAATTGTATACGGGCTTCTGCAATATGTTTTTATGAAAATTTCTGCGCTCAGAAATTGTTACGTAACGAGGTAGCGAAAAATGGAGGATTGAACAGGGATTTTGCGAAGGTGCAAAAACGAGTTTGAATATTCGGGGAAAAAAAAAGTAACAACAAACGTTATCTTTCGAAGCAAAGTTCTTCTGACCTCAACCTCAATTCGTCGACGTAATTGATCGAAAAAAAAATGTTTCGAAACTTTTGCAACCGCGTCAAAGAGATTCTATTCGATGAGCTCGACCCAACGAATATTCGTAAATGCTTTTCGTGATTCCGGCATGAGATTAAGAGCGACAGGAAAAAGGAGAAAAAAAGTGGAAAATTATGAGGGTCACGACCCTGCCGATTTGCTTAAGAGTGGCCCGTGTATATAACGTCGTTATAATTCATTGAGCGAGGTAGTGGGGCGGGTGAGCGGGAAAGGCTGCTCTCCATAGCGCTCAAAACGGTTTAGTTCACCTGATTGGCGAACAATCCGCAACAGGCTGGCACTGCGAGAATGTTAAAGACAGCCGAACCGACGATAGTCCCGACTCCGAGATCTCCCTCGGTTATAAACGTACCGACGACGTTTATGAATAGTTCCGGGCTCGAAGTCGCCGCCGCCATGAATGTTGCACCCGCGACGTCTTTTGTCACTTGGAGCTCTGTCAATTTCGTTTTTTTTTTAGTATTCGCGTATTTTCTTCCCTCCCTTGCTCTCATTGATATTCGAAAAAATCTGGGTTCTCGTTGCGATTGATTTTACTCCAATTTCACCATATTTTTGCTTTTTATCGAATAATTTTTCATCCCCAGGTCTTTCTTACTCTTGAGATTAATTTCCATTTGATCGCTTAAGGTAGTTCGTGCGCGAAACGATTTTCTCAAGAAAGCCTCAAATTTACAGAGTTTAAATGGCTAGACTGACAAGCATATCAAATTTTAAAGACTTCGTCTTGTCGGTTATTGAGACAAACGTGTTTAAATATATGAAGAAAAATTCACAGGGTTCTGTAGGGACTATGGGCTAAAAATCGTCCATCTTTCCATATAACGAAAGCCCAAACAAACCCCAACAAACCCCAATAAGCCCGAACAAACCATGATGGCAAAGGACGCAGTAGCAAATATTAAAATCTACTACAATCAATATTTCGTTTGAAGTAGAAACAAAGCCTTCAAATATTACATTTTTGGAAAAACAAAAAATTTTTTTTACACACCCTAAATGATAATGAGATTGATTTTTTTTCAGGTTGTTTCAATCAAGAAGCTGATAAGTTACCAAGTTAGAATGCTTATATCACTACGCAATGAAGAATTATCATTTAAAAAATTATAGAGAGATCTATCATGTCAAGAATATTTGCTCTCAGCATTATTAAATAAAAAAAATCATAAAGGAAATGATTCTATTAGAAATTTGTCGATAAATTTGGGAGCTGACGAAGCGGGCAGCTGGTACATGTGGAAAAATTGATACGTTTCAACGAACGCTTCTTACGAGGTTTATGAAAAAGTACACAATAACAATGAAGTCGAAGGTCTGGGAAAAAATTCGAGACGGCTGTCTTACTAGTAATAATGATAAAATAACGTTAAAGATTGAACGAAATTGGTAACGAGCTCTCGTAACCTCACATCGCTTATTTCGGCATTTTGTTTCTTCTTCTGTCTTTTCATCGCCACTTTTTTCATTCTCCATTTCCCTTTGTGTGTTGCCCTTTGCCCTCTCTAAAGCGATTTTTAACATAAAGAACTGTAGTATTTTAGCCGGGGACGAATGAAACGTTGGGTTCAGTCAGCGATGGATCCCCGTTCAATTAATGGCTTGTTATTTCATTCGCAAAAAAATAAGTTGAAAAAATGTATTTACAATTTCGAATTAATAGCTCTGACGTTAATTTGAGTGATTAAATTTTTAAATGGGGAGTAAAAATCGACCCGATTAGACGCCCATGAAATACGATCGTTCGAGCACGATCTACCTTAATTCAATAAAATCTCAATCGGTCCGTACTTACTGTCGCATATCTTTTGTATCGAAGGGACGAAGAAGTCGTCGCAGACGACGGCGAGCAGGAGGAAAAGATACGTGGCAATAACGACGTGAATTAAAATGAATCCCGATTGTCTCTGAGTCCGAGTTAATCCATCAGGTGGAAATTCCTGGATGGATGGTTGGTTGCAGTTTTTTTTCGCTCCCAAAACCAAGGGCTCTTCGATCTGCAGCAATTTTCGTGATCCTTCGATCGCGATTCAAAGAAAGTGTCGTTTAATTGGGCAACGTTAAAATCAAAATGGGGGGCAAGAATGACGATACGTTTCCGAATGGCTTTTATTCAACTCACTAATCAAGTCCGGAGTTTGTCCTCCGTTGGGGACCGCGACGTGTCGATCTCCTTTTGCGAATATCCCGGTTAAACTGACGCAAAGAAAGTACATCGTCGGTATCGCGATAACCAACAAGATTCTGAAGCCGACCATGTGTCTGTGGCGTCGTGCCATTTCGATGATTTTTTTTTCTTCCGATAAATATCGTTTCGTAAGAATTCCGCGATGAGATTAAAAATGTGGAAAAACAAAAGGAGGCCGGACGAGAAAAGAAACGGTATCGAGATGCTTTTGACTCGGCGATCGATCGACCACTGATCGGGCTTTAAAGGATACGCCGAGGGATAATCCACCTTTGAATATTGGCCTATTATCTCGGAGATAAGATTATAAAAGAGCAGGCACTGTAAACTATCTCCCTCCTGCTCGATCCTACGTTTGTATTTATTTACAAGATCGAAAGAAGGAAAAATCAACGAAAGGCACTTCCATCCACCTGAGGCAGCCTTCGCTCGGCGCTTCCTCTCCAAATGTTTTCTCTCCCGAACACCTCCGAAACTCACTTTTTCATCCACACCAAAATATTTTGAATTATCGATGATCGCCGCTCCTCTGCCTCGCTCCTCGTATCTTGCGGATAAGAAAGTAAACCTTCGGATTTTCAAATCTTTATTCACGTTCAGGAGACTCGAGCGAATCGACGTTTCTCGATGTTACTCTCGTCCCAATTCTTCTCCAGTAGCCACGTCACTCGCGATTCATTGAGTCACTTTAAAATCGAAATAAAAGTTGAGATTCGAGCACTCTCGGAGTGTCTTCATTCAGAAACATTCATTCAACTTTCATTTTACATTAAAATCATTTCATTACATACCAAGTCCAACGAGATGAAGGAAATAAATATTTTTAATCCACCAATTATTTATTTCGCGAATCATTGGTGTGGGTTAAAGAACAACGAATTGGAAACTCGGGAGGGAACAAAATTGCGGATTTACTGAAAATTATTCGAGTGTTTTTGGACCGTTTCGTTGGACTCGAACGAAACTTGAGCCTCCGATTTTCGGACGGCGAGAAAGCGTTGGATTTCCATCGAGTTCATCACGGTCCCTTTGCATAATAAAATGATCGACGAAACGTGCGATGAAAAAATGGATCTGCGTATAATTGAGCTTCGTTGAATCGTTGAGAAGGCATGAGCCAGATCGAAGATTCTTCGAGTCGAAGCAGCGGAATATTTCGTGCAGGTAGCCGGAGATACGCCTTTGTGGAAAAGTTTGACCCTCGTGTCTCCTTTCAGTACAATAATCTGTGGCTCGCATGGGCCAATCAAGAGATGTTTTTGTATCAGTTGACGAGAGGTGTTTGTGTGGGACACACAGACGGGCGGTGCGTGTGAGCTCAATGACTAATTTCCCCATAAGAGTTGCTATCGAAACATCGCGATAGCGCTGCAATTATCGATAAACGTCTATCGAGTTTGTGTAATATTAAAAGGTCGTTTATCGTGCGTGTACGACGCTCAAGTGCAATTTCAATGCCGGAGGTCTTCGTCGAGATTAATTCGCGTTGCGTGACAAAACACCAAAAAATCTTGAACTCTTTCACAAGTTTTTTATCACAAGGGTGATAAAATCTCACGAATTGAATTATTTTCTCATAAATTTTAGTAGCTCCCCTCGAAAAAATCATCATGTGCCACGTGAAAAAAGATTTTTCTCGAGGGTCGTGCACAGCGTCACGTATGGACCACATAAGTGCTCCGCACACGTTCTATTGACGCTTGAGAAACGAGAGAGAAGAAGTTTCTACTCGTACGGACATACCGAGTACATAAACGAGTACACCGCATCGTTACACTTACATGCGTGTACCAGTAAATCTCTTGGTGGTCCACATACTTGTAACGTCGACGTCTCGTCGTTACACTACTCGCTCCATCATCATATTCGTGACGTCCAGACTCATCGCCTCTCTCGCTACATAATAAACCGAGATTTCTTCGTCCAAGTACGACCTCGAATAGCATGGATTAAGATTTAAATTTGGTCTTTCCTAGGATCGATTCATACGCCCATTTCACGATTGATCTGATTCGTTGTTCCATGTTTAGGGAACCGAATCATTCGGTGTCGAATGAACACGGACGATCAGCAAGTTTTGTCATCGATTGGATAAATGAACTCGAATTTTCGAAGCCCCGTAAAAGCGTGTAACAAAAAACATTTGTTCGACGCGAACCGATCTTTCGTTCGGAGATTATCCAAGATTTCGAGATTGGAAGAAAACGAGTGCGTTTTCGATGCGAAAATCGATTACGCTGAAGTTCGCAGCGTTAAGTCGAGCGAAATGGTGTAAAAAATCCCGAATTCCAGCGAATCTCCAACTTCGTTTCATGCCGAATTTGGAATTCGTAGTTTTTCAAGCCACACCAATGATTCGTGGAACTGAAAATTTCGTTGGCCTCGAACGTTGCGAGCTTCGCAAACTTTGCATCGAAAAATCTGTCCGCAGCTTCGATTCGACAGAGCGAAAGTGTAAAATCGCGATTGATGACAAATCCGAATGAAATTATTCCTCACTCGGAGGTCAAAATGAAGGAAACGAATTCGGAACGCGAAGGAGGCTCAGGGAGTTGATCAAAGGAACGATTATTCTCGGTGCATTCGTACGAGAATGGGGCAGGGTGGTCTCTGCCGTATCGTCGGGGTCCATGGTTGAGAGTCGTAGGAGATTTGCGAATGGTTTAATGCGGTGTACTGTACGTACACGAAACGAGAGCACGAGAGAGACGAGAGAGAGAGAGAAAGAGAGATTTACGAAGAGATCGAGGAGATCGTGAGCAGGGAGGGGCATAGTCAGAGGCACTGGATCACGATTCAACAAACGATGTCGGACTTCGGAGTAGTTGTTAATGTAGTATGTGTGTGACAACGGCATTGACAACATGGATACGTCTGACCTAGGAGGAGGTTGGTCCATTCCGATATATTTATTTATTTAAAAATCGAAATTTCGAGGGGGCCACAAGATCGAAAAAGTAGCGTTGAGAGGCCCCTTGAAATGTATACAAAAGCGGAGCTATCGAGAGGGAAAACGAGTCGTTGAGAGATCGCAGTTTTGAGGGGGCATTGAGAGGAAAAAAAGGCGAACGAGTTGTCCGAGAATCCGATAGAATCGAGATTATCGTCGAAAAGAGGAGACTAAAAACACGCGCGTACTCGTGGCCGGTGCTCCCGAAAGATTTTCAAAACGTGACGGCCGTGCTGGTTTTACGCGTGTCGTTGAGGTTCCGTAAATTACGCGTCATCCGATAGCTCGACGTGATTAGTGTGAAAAGCAGCAAATAAATCAACGATAAATCAAAGACAGAAGAGGAGGGAAAAAACACAGGAAAAGCGCCTTTTATCGAGAGGGGCTAAATGGGAGGCGAAGCATTGATTTCGTTGTGCGGTGCGCTTTTATTATCGTCTATACACATCGCTGACAACGCTTTAAACGCGCGCGCGCTTGTTATTCGATTTTACTTTAATCGAGTGTTTCTACGTGTGGCAAACCGTATCAATCGATCGGAGCGTCGACTCTGTTTCTCTCTCCTCTTCTGTACCCGCCACTTTTTCTTTTCCTTGAGATTGCAGTGTTAAAATGATGCATAGAATCGTACAGATCGTAACGGAGATAAAGAAATATTTATAAATTGTTGCGAGACGCACTTGCTCGTAGCATCGATTTTCCCCGTGCGCTCTCCCGAGAGTTTTCTTCTTTTTTCTTCTCCTCCTTTTTTGGCGCCGGCCATATTTATTTTTGAGATATGCAACGACGTCGTCAATAAACTTGATCGCGTCGATCATTTTTCTTGATCTCCCCCGCCGCCGCCGCCGCATTCCTGATAAGATAACACACGCCAATTCTCCGACTTATTTGTCCAATGATCTGTCGTCGATACGACTAAACTACGTAACTGTTTAGACGATTTCTCAAATCACATCCGCTCATCCAAGCATCGAATTGTTTGTGTGTTTACGAAAAATCGTCGCCCGAGCCTCGGCTACTGGACACGATCAATAAAGTCCTACGAATCTTCCGCTTTTTCGAGTCTTCAACGATTTTACGAACGTTTTTTGCACATTTTCGACCCGATTTCCAGTCAAGTCGAAGACAGTTTCGTAAACGACTGCGGAATTCATGTTTAGCCTGGAAAATATGCGCCGTTCGAATGGCCAAACGAGTTCACGTGCAGCCTATAAATTCATTTGAAAAAAAAAAGAAAAAAACTATGAAGTTTGTTTTTTCGATTTCCTTTTCGAACGTCCTGCCAATTCCGCTCAAACAGCTCACATTCAGTTGAATTTCATTCGCCACGTGGTTCAAAAATGCTTGAGAAAAAAATGTAGAAACTTAGAATGAGATTTGATTGAGGGTAAACAATAATTGATCGCTCGCTGAATGAGCGCGGTAAAAAAGACGCTTCGAACGATCCGGAAGGGCCCATAGATGGAAGTTGATTCGTTCAGCGGTCTCGGAAAATATCTCGGGCGTTGCGTGCGAAGCTTGAAATTTGAGAAACGTAACGAGCGCGTGTTTCGCGTTAATCCGAGTGCTAATGTGCATCGGCGAATTTTTCATGCTTACGTGTATCACGTGTCGGTATGAATACTGACGTTGGATATGGTTGAAAAAAATCGTTTGTCGGCGACGTCCTTTGATTGCTGTCTTTAAATGAGGCAAAAATGAGAGGGATCATTGATTAATCGAGAGCGTGACTCGCGGTTACGAGAGCAGGCCAACTACGAATCAAGCGACATTAATATAATTATCTAATATATATATACACTCACGTACGTCCATGTTTTAATAGTAGACGTTAGAAAAATTCCTTTTCTTCCAATTACTCAAAATCGACCTCGAACTCCGAGGGTCGCCGCGTAGAAAGGGCACCGCCGAAGAACAGTTGATCAAACTCGAGTAAAAATAGCTCTCGAGCTCTCGTCTTTCAACGAATTTTCACACGGATTAAACGACTCTGCAAAAAAAATGTCGTTCTTTGTTCTAAAATTTATTTCATAATTTCCTGGTTAATTGTGCACAAAAACGAAGAAAAAATACTCTTATTTCAAATAAATTTTGCTTCCGTTATACGAATAAACTCACTTTCATGTTTTCATTAGAATTTTAATGAATTTTTGTACTCTCAAAAATACCCCGCGATAAAAGTGGGGTTCTCACATTCACGCGGTGTCTCCAGATGGCACTCGAGTGATGAACAAAAATCAGGTGTTTTGTACAAGGAGAGAGCATAGATTTACGTGGAACGACAAGCCCGTTGTTGGCTTGCCGCGTTTTCGAATAATTTTCCACTTTTTTGTGAGCTAGTTTGATAGTTCAAATTAATCAAAATAATATAAATTTATGTTTGTATGTTTTATCATAAAATAAGCTTTGCGAGATGACTGATTTTCAAAAATATCGTTCAAACGTTCTCTCTTGGTCACAGAAGCAAACTTTTTCATGCCGCGTATTTTTAGTTTTCGTTCAAAGACCATCCAATCTGCCAAATTTCCTACTCAAACGTCAATGTCAAATTTCGTGTTGAGCCCTGTCATACGAATCGTTATGAAACTGACCCGATGGAAGGGCGATGCTGAAGAAATATTTTCTCGAGATTCGATCCCATCTGAGAGAGAAATTGAGTTTGAATCTGGACGATTTGCAGACCGACCGAGTCGAAATGGGCCCTCGAGCTTATTCCCTGCCCTCCCTGAGCATATTTTTCCAAATATTCTGAGCGTATCTTTGTCCACGGGGTACGCTTACATCGTCGTGGTATCTGTATTTATGTGCAAAGTCTCAGAGGCGCATGTAGGATCGGGAGAGCAACGGGAGAGCCGGTCGGCCAAGCGAGAGTTGTTGAGTCGTGTTATACCCAGTTTATACGACGTACATTAGGCATGAATGGCATCTACTCTGCCCAGTTGAATGAGAGCAATTTAACTTCTTTAGGTTGCTTAATCGGTAGGAAGTCACATCAGTCAGGCACATAGGTATAAAACGTACACGAACCAGCCACCTTCGATGTACATCTCGAATGTGCTCCTCTTAAGTTCATCTCTCTACACACGAATGAATATACATTCGTAACTCTGCTGAAATCCATTGCATCTTGATCCGCAAGAAACAAAAGCCTGGAAAACGAGCTCGCGGCGGGGAGAATCGCGAGGCTGCGCTTCACCTTATTTTCTTTCGGACGAGCAAACATTTTGAGTTTCTCTTCGGACGAGGTCTTCGATTCCTATCGAATTCTCCACAGTTTCGTTCCTATTTTCTCCATGGACGGAGCGGCGTTCGTACCATTTACCATTGACCATCTTACCGCTCGAAAACCCTCTCTATTTCCTTTTCATATTCAAACACCTTCGCGATTCGTTCCTCAGACAAGATCTCTCGCAGATTGTTATTCTTGGATGGTGGGGGCTGTTTTCATTTTTCATAAATTTCTTGCACCCTGCGAATGGATCTCGTTGCCACGACGCGAATTCGCAGACATTTTTTTTCTCGTTTCTTATTTGTCAAACTCATTTTTTCTCCGCGCACGCTCTCAGCTTCGGAAAATCCACTTTGTTTGTATCCGGGAATGTGACCAGCCGGTGGAAACCCGGCTCGCTCACTCGTTCATCCTCGTTCTTATTCCCGAGCCAATTTCGGCGTGACCTCCCGCTTCATTTGAGAGAAAGCGAGGAGTGCCGGAGAGTGTGCAAGTTTACTGATACCAAGAGAAGATACGACACGTAGGCACGATCGCGAATTAAACACGTGATTATCAAAGAGAGAGAAAGAGAGAAGGTTCGAAAACTTTGGATAGTGGCAAGTCGCTGGCTAGCCTGGATCGCGTGGAACCGCCTAACGAGTCGTTTCCTACTTGGCCTTTCGTTATTTTACAATTGTATACGTACATAAACGAGCGCATATATATGCCAGCCCCGATTTCTCATCCCGTATACGGATGTATGAAATTCTGTATTTACTTTTAATCGTTCCAACGAATTTTCACACCGGCCGTTAGAGTTGTCCCGATACCGAGGATTCAGGCATCAAAATCGAGTGGTTCTCGTGCGGATGTTGGAGAAGCGAGGTTCCTTGAAAGCCGGAAAAGCCAGGGGGGCTTTTTTCCAAGTGTTCCGGAGCGAATGCTCTCGGGGCGTGAAAACCGGCGGGAAATGTAGCCGCTGTGAAAAATCTGTCTTTTAAAAAAACCGTCGAAATAAACTGACGAGTTGCGAATGCGGCCTCCGCCAAAAATCGAGACCACGAAAGTCGAAGCTCAGAGCCGCAAGTTTCCTTCGACGAATGAAAGTCACTGAAGAATTGTCCCAACAGATTCGAAAATTCCAAAACTTTGCTATCGAGGAATCCCGCCCTGGAAACATCAGAAGCTGCGATCGATTCGATCAAAGTAATAACCCTCGTTGAATCCCCAAAAAAGTGAGTCGCCCCCAAATAATGGGTTCTAGAAAAAGGCTCGAAAAGTCGGTACCCGCCGATCGGTATCTCGGACAATTTAAGGCACTTTTAATCCTCAGCTTATCATATCGATAGCGAATACCGATTCGAGCCCAGGTAGACGGAGCTGGAGACGGAGGAGGGCAGAGAGGAAAGGGGGATATTACGTAAACGCGACACATTTCAGACTTCCTCTCGAGGGAGTGGAGCATCCGCGCTCGCGAGCCTCGAGTTGCGAGGAACCCGTAAAATTGAATAGCTACCGACAATAATAATTATTTGGCGAGTGCATATACGCGCTGTTGTATGCGCTTCTATACGTTGTGTATCGAGGGCCATGCAAGAAGGACGAGAAGGAAGGAGGAGGTTGAAGGGGGGGGGGGGGGGAATAGGAGAAGCGAAGCGCGAGAGAGAGAGAGCGAGGAGGACGAACAGGTGTAGCGAAAACAGAAATAAACGAGAGAGAGAGAGAGAGAGAAACGAGATGAAATCGAGGGAGAAGAAGAAGTGACGGGAGGGGAGGGAAGGTGGAAGGGAGGGGGCGGGAGGGAGGTGGTGGGGGGGGGGGGGGGGGGTTCATCGATTGACCCCGATTTCGCGAGACTCAACACACTTGAGTTGTAGTAGGCGACAAAAATATTTTAATTAACAAAAACTTCCTCGTTAACGTGTTGCAGCAACGTTTTTTTTGTTCACTTAGCTCGGTATCTGCATCTTTTGTTGATGGAAATTGAGCTCGGAAGAGGCATCGAGGCGATTACGAGCCTCGGAGATCGATTATCGCGGGTATTTTGCAACTGAAAGTTTATGATCGCGATTCAATGGAGGCGGGAATGAAGGATCGTTAATTATGAGCTCTTTTGTCGCGATAATTTATGATGCTGGATTTTAGATATTTTTTGGAGAATGATAAAAAAAAATGAGGATCGCGAGGAACTCAGTGGGATCGCGAAAAATTGGTTATCTCTTTTCCGGGTTAACGATTTTCATTTGACACCGCTTTTTTGGACTCGAAAGTCAACGGCGCCGATCCGAATCGCACACTGCTCGACGTCGGCTATGAATTAAAAGTTTTGTTTTAATAATCGCTTATTTGTTTGAAGTAACGAACATCGGGATTTTAATTTATTCGATCAGGTATCAATTGCACACCGCCAGCGATCGAGGACTTTCCACACGATCTCTTTGACGAGAAGCAACGACAGGCTGGGGCCGTTGTCGTTCACGTTATCGTTTCCCTCTACCTCTTTATCGCGCTGGCGGTAGTATGCGATAAATTCTTCGTACCTGCGGTCGAAAAAATATGTCACGGTAAGCCCTAATTGCGAAAAATAACGACCCGCCGCACTCTCGGAACTCATCATTCTTTCATAAAACATTATATTTCCAAGCCTGGAAGTACTTTTCCTTCCAACTTTCGTTTCACCTCGCTTTTAACACTCCCGTTTCATGATGCTTCATTAGAATCGTTTAAGGCTGTATACGCACTTGTGAATTTCTGGATAATATTCTCACGAAATTCCATAAAGATCGGAGCATCAGATTCGTGGCTGTACGGGCATTTAAACCGACCGCCCGGTGCGCGCGGTCGTCTGCGGACGCTTCAATCTTTAAACGCGATTATCTCAGAATGGTATTTTTTGAAAAATACCTTTGCGGTGGACACGATTACTGAAAAACCGGTCCATACGAAATTTATACCACTTATTTATTATAGCTGAGGCCTGGACAGAGAATTTCCTATTTTGGTGGAGAAACAAAAATTGCAACAAAAAAACCGAAATTAGCACCTCAAAAATGAATTTTTTGCTAAAACTGTCGCCATTTTTTTAAAATCAACGTTTTTACGAATCCTGCGTCCAGGCCGAAGCTATTATTATCATTGATAAGTGGCATGAATTTGGTGTGGATCGGATTAATAGTTTTTTAGTTATCATGACCACCGCAAATGCTGCTCAAAAAAAGGTGCTACTGGAAAGCAGCTGGAGTTGCGCCATTTTGAGAAATTTATTGATGAAATAAATTGTACAAGTACATAAACATATGCACTGACGAATGTCGTTCACAGTTTTTCAATAAACATTTATTTTCTTGTCGATATAAAAATAATAAAATCACGTTTTTTCGTTGCGAGTGTACACAAGGCCTTAATTTTCCTGAATTTTCATGCGCATCCATAATTTTCCATCAATTTTTGCTTCCCCCTCATAATCAACGTCCATAATGTGCGCAATGCGGTGATACTGAAACGGTGATAATACATTTCAGCGCTATCGATGTCAAAAGACGTTGCCGGTGCGACGTTTATGGCAGCTGCAACATCAGCTCCCGAACTATTCGTAAATGCGATCGGGACGTTCATCACCGAAGGTGATATCGGCGTGGGCACGATCGTCGGATCGGCGGTCTTTAACATTCTAGCTGTTCCAGCCTGCTGTGGTATCGGGGCCGGGATGGTACGTCATTGGTGGGCTTCGTTTACGGAATGGGATTGGAAACGTTTCGGGGACCGAATATTTCGAGAATAGAACGATTGAAAAGTCATGCTTCGGGCAAGGGGAGATTAAGATCGTCAAAAAATCGATTTTTCTTTCACAAAAAGTTCTTTCCCGAGAGTTCCAGGGGGTTTGTCAGTTTTTAAAATATCTTCGAAACATTGTCGGAGCTCCGAAATAGCTTGAATTCGACGCTCGTCATCGGGCCTTTTTTAAAAGTCTCCCATGCCCGATCCCACTATAGAATTTTCGTAATTTACCTTCGACTTGTATTCCAAAGCTTTTTTTTCTCCACTATCGTCTCCGAAAATATGAGATTTTCCCCTGACATCCAATTACGAAGTGAAGAAACCTCGTGAATGTGAAACACGAGATTTTTTCCACTCCCGCGCAACGATAAATCATCCTCAAAAATAAGGAATAAGCTCGTAGAGGGAGGAGGAAAAAAGAGAAAATGAAAATTATTTTGGTTATTCGATCAGGTCGTGCCGTTGGATTGGTGGCCGGTCAGCCGAGACTGCCTCGCTTATGGGGTCACAGTAGCCATCTTAATTTGCATTATACACGACGAACGAGTCGAGTGGTACGAGGCATTGTCACTTGTACTATTATACATCGTATATATCGCTGTGATGTACTGGGACAAGTCGTTTCAGCGTTGTACGAGATTTCGCACAAAAACGCGGGAAAATTCATCGGAGGATTGCCATCTCGGTACTGCCCCAGGTAAACAAATTCGTAGCTTCAAATATTTATGGAAACAAGAGATAAACAAAAAAAACAACAACAATATATTCGGTGCATTATTTTTACTCTTTCGCAAATATATAAAATCGTAGCATGATTGGTACGAGGAAGCATTTCAAGATAAACTGCAGAAAAATTGCACGCTTAATTGAACGCTTTTTATTTTATCTCAATTATCTAAATGATTATGATTCAAAGGGGACACAAGGTGCGTGGTAAGCGGGTGGGGCAGGGAGGGAAGGGGGGAGGGGGGGGGGGGAAGAAGAGAAAGGGAGGCTTTTACTGCAGAACGTTGTCGTAGGTAATTGATCTCGTGACCGGGTCATGAGTGCGGGTTATCGATCGAACGAATAAAGCGAGGAGTGAAGAGTACGAAGCGACTGTTCGAAAGGTCAGCTGACTTTAGGCCTCTCTAACGTTTTTCCATTTTTTTATTATTCGAGATTAATCCGGAAGAAGGAGAAGAAGAGACAGCAGCGACGAATAACTGGGGGAAAATGCGTCCCCGCGATAGTGGAAATTAGACGGGTGCGGAAGGCTCGATTTTTCATTGGGCGGCTGGGAAACCGGAAGGAAAGAGGAGGGTACAAATTGGCGCGATGCACGGGGACGGTTTTTGTCGAGGGGTTGAATAATTAAAGAGGAACGAGAGGAGTTTCAGTTTGAGAGGACGAAAGGGGTGGCTTTTCGCAACGATTGAATTATTCAAAAGGAATTGAGGGAGGAAAAGTGGAGCAGTTGGTAAAGGGTGGGTTTTTGAGTTGCGAAAGAAGCCGAGGGAAACATCGTGGGGTGGCAAAAGAGGATTGTTTTTGAAAATGGTATATAACCGAGGTTTGTTTCTTGAAAAGGAAAACAGGGATAGCAAAATTGAGAGAAAAAATGAGGCGGTTTTATTATGTCACTTATTGAATAACTAAAGAACAACGAGCTCGGGGAAACTCCGAGGAGGCTGGAGGAACGATGAACAGAAAAAGTGGACGGGAAAAGAAATATTTTCTTGTTGATTGCGCACAGGAGAAGCGAGCGAGATTCACTTATCGAGATCCGATAAATTGCAATCACCTGGCAGTGAGAGAGTCGAACAAATCGCTACGATCGACGTGCCACTGCAAAATGGTGGAGCTAAGACTCAGGAGGAAAATCACGAACCTGGTAGGTGATGAAAAGATAAAATATTGAAGCAAAAATTCTCGCTTCGTCAGCCCTTCCAAATCAAGCATCAATTCAACGACGAATTCACTTTCAATCGCTGGATTATTATTCCCAGCACAGATATTATACGGATTAAACGAACTTTTCCAAGGAACTACAAAATTTAAAGTAAAATTCAAACTTCTATTGACATATTTCATCGTCAATTGATCCTTACGGGGCACGAAAAACTGGCAATTTAAGCGGTAGACACCCCACTCCCTTTGAGGTCACGCACTCATCGCACTGGTGCCAATTTGCACTTGGATTTTTCAGAACTTTTTATTTCATACATTAATGGATGGGATGAATTTTGCAACGAGACTTTTTAGGGGTAACAATTTCTTAGTAATCAATTACAATCATTTAAAAAATTGAAAGTTCAAGTTTTATAGAAAAATGGCCAAATTGAAGGAAGGAGTTTTGAAAGCTGTTTTTTTGTAAATTTTCATTAGTGCAAATTCGCACCAGTGTCTACAAGTTCATTCGTTTTCATCCTGATATTTCGAAATTATACTTTTTTTTTTTACTTTCGACTTACGGAAATGACGAAAAGTGTAGAATCCTTTGTCAGAATTCATTGAATCGTTTTAACGTATTTTTCATTTTGGTCTATTCACCCCGCACGAAATAGTGTGTCAATGCAAAGGAAATTCCGGTTAAAGTACCTCACGAATTAAGGCTATAAGAGATTGTTATCTGAAATAGCGGGGGCGATTCTCGTTTAACTCGATCTTTCTTCCTTTTTTTCTCCATTCTTCTTATCCTCTCTGCTTCCTCATCTCATAATTTGTTACGAGCAGAGTACGAGTACGAACTTTTGGTATGGCCAGCGCGAGGAGGCTGGATAAGAAAAACAGCGTGGATTCTCACGTGGCCAATTCATCTAGTCTTCATGTGTACGATACCGGACTGCGAGAAGCCCCGATTCAAAAATTGGTTTCCTGTCACTTTCTTAATGTGCATCATTTGGATTGGAAGCTTGAGCTACGTCGTTGCTTGGATGATCACCATTATCGGTTGTTACACATTTTTATCGATTTATTTGCGATTTTTCTTGAAAGAATAACAAAATTTTATGAGTCAACCTTTCCGTGTCCATTTGTCTTCGAATTTTGTTTTTTCTTGGATTTAATATTTGGAAAAAACATGGTGACTGGAATCGATATTCAAAATGTTTGAGATTGTTTTTTTTTTTGGCACGATGTTTTGAGCGTAAACTTGAATTTCGCGCTTTTACAATTTATCTCATTTTAACATCGAATCTCTCGCTTTGTACTCAGGTGACACCTTGAAGATTCCGGACTCGGTAATGGGCATAACATTTTTGGCAGCTGGAACGAGCGTGCCCGAGGCTGTCTCGAGTGTCATCGTGGCAAAACAAGGTCGGTAATTGACCCTCGGTCCTCGTACACTTTTCAATCTACGAACACGTTTCCCGAAGAGTCAAAGAATTAAAACAATCCCAAAAACGTGTAGGATGTCGAATTGAAAAAACTCTTTCTCACTCGACGTGGCAATATCGAATCGAGCTTACAAATAATCCCAAAAATACGTCACTAATCCTTGGAGGAAATCCAATAGACAGTCCGAGAAATTTGTAGAAAAACGAAATTTCTGACACGAAGGCCAAAAAAAAGTGCAAACGAACGTCGATGGTCTGAAAAATTCCAAAATAAACCGACAAAAATTTTTAAATTCTCAAAACTGTCAAAAAAGTTACGAAAATGTGTGAACTAAATAAATATTTGTTGATAAAAAACAGGACACGGTTCGATGGGAATCAGCAATTCGATCGGTTCGAACACGTTCGACATTCTGCTCTGCCTGGGATTGCCGTGGCTAATAAAATCATCATTTTCACCGACTCAGCCTGGGCGTCACTACATAAGCATAAATTCGGGTGGTTTGGAGTACAGCGCGATATCATTGTTGTCGACCCTGATGCTATTGTACATCGCATTTGCCTCGAACAAATTTCAATTGGACAGAAAAGTTGGACGAGCATGTCTCTGTATGTACGCAGTGTTTTTAATACTAGCTTCGTTGATCGAGCTCAACGTATTCTTCAGGGTGAATTTGCCGACTTGCCAGAGGACGGTCAAGTGAGCGAGTTCAAAGGGGAGGCTACGATTCGACCCTCCGGCCCTCCCGTTAGGCATTTTGTCTCTGTCGAGTTCCCAACGAGCCAAACATACAAAAAAACCGGATTACATTTTTCATAGCTGTTAAACAAAAAAGCAAACACGTGAAGCGAAACAAAACTCATGCGACACACGCACGCATACACACTTCGATGAATACGCAGGAAAAAATATGTCGCGGATTATCACATGCTTCGTGACTGGCAGAAAAAAAATGAAAAAAAAAAAACAAAAAAAAACGAAAAAAAAACACGACAAAAAACAAAAAATTCATTAACTAATGGGGGAACGAAACGAGATTATTATTGTACGTTTGATTACGTGTGTCTCGTGTGTACAGTTGTAATTTTTACAGAATTGCATCTCTTCTTAGTTTCTCTCTCTCTCTCTCTCTCTCTCTGTCTCTCTCTGTCACTCCGTCTCTCTACATACATAGATTTATTTTCTACGAGCTCTCTATTTTGTTTTTTTTTTTATGATTCCTTTTTTCCTCAAACTTCGCGATATTAAAGTAATTAAAGATTTTATACGTCCTCGTTGCTCTCTGTCGTATTCTTCCCTCACTTTTTCCCATTGATCTGTATTATTATTGTTACAATCGTTGGATGATTTATACATCAGACAATATATTAAATATAATGTTTTATTTTCATAATGCACCATTGAAGGATCGAAAAATCGTGACTGTATTCCGTCTGCCAAAGAAGAACACTGAAAAAATATAGAAAAAGAAAATCGAATTGGTTGTTACCGATGTGACACGTGGTCCGCCACATGCGTCAGACTTTATCTCATTTATATCAATATACGTATATGAATAGTATGTATTTTTAGACACTCTGGTTATCGCGGCTGTTCGATTGTACAAAAACACAACGAACCAATCTCTTTTTCGCGCGCGCTCTCTCTCTCTCTCTCTCACTCTCTCTCTTTCTCGATTAACGAAAACGAATCTAAGACAATCGAAATGATCGATGCGATGGAGCTTATTGTTCCTTTTTTGACAAGCAAAATTAGTATTTTCAACGAGGAAATGAGAGAGGGAGGGAGAAAGAGACGAATACGATTGACATATTAAAATGCGATATTCCCAGTTTGTTTACAACTTGAGGGGTAACGAATTGATGTAATAAATTATTATAAAAGAATGAGAATGAGAAGGAAAGACTGGCAATATTGTTCGTGACCCTCCACCCTCAGGCCCAACGGCCCGAAACGAATCGTTCCAAGTTGTTTTTTGTTTTTTTTTTTTTTTTTTTCATTGGATGCACAAAAATTGTCTGTATTTTCCTCACGAAAGCATATGTTTTTGGGGCTACGAGGGTGACCTTGAAACTCGAAGGACTTTTGCTAAGGCCACGAGAATTCTTCATGCCAGATCAATTTGGCGAGACTCGCGAAAAGGAGATAAATATACCCGGATGTGAAGAATAACATCCACATCTTTTGGGTTGGAAAAGGGAGGAGGAATGGAATGGTACAAAACTGCTGGTAAGGGGTGAGAGAGAGTTAAAATGCTTCCCGACCCAGTTTTCTCGTCTTTCTTCCCCCCTTCCTCGACCCTCCTCCCTCCTCTCTTTTTCTCTCGCTCTCTCCCCCGCGTTGCACCGAACACGAGCAGCCCAATAAGTTAAATTAAACCGAAAAAAGGATGGGGATAAAATTATTATGTAAAGGGACACTCGGAGACGCGTGGCCTCGACCTTCCTTCGAATTTTCAAGCGAGTGGAAATCGTCACGACCTCGGCACTTGAAATCGGGAATCAAGGACACGTTCAACGTGAAAATTCGCACATGCATATAGAAATTATGGAAGCTCTGGTGAGCGCGAAATGAAAAAGCGACTGCAAAATCGATTTTTGCCAATGATCGACCATTTTCGACGACCCTTTCATCGAAACCTCCGGAGTAGAATTTTCGCTGTAAATATTGTTCGCGAATGAAAAGTTTTCGGAACTCTCATGTGTGTAACGCGAAAGGGGAAGAAGAAAATTGGCAGACGGCGTGGAGCCAGCGAGAGAGACGACACGAGAGGCGATTCGGGTAGTTAAGGGGGGGCTGGGAGCAGGCAGGGGCGGTTTTTCGTCCGCTCCGCTCGACTGCAGCCATGTGGCGATCGTGCTGGTGTCTCCCTCGATCCAGAGCGACATTCCCCGAGGCCGAGAATTCGTATGATCGTCCATACGCAAAGATTTTCCCATTTTTACGATCTTTATATACATTTCCATTGATATTTGCCGATTTTGCCAGAAGCATTCGTCGACAGAGAGAGAGAGAGAGACAGAAAAAAATGATCGAAGTTCCCAGAAAGCTCAAAAAAATTGACGCAAAAAGGTAAAACCACGAAAGACTTGGAAATATGAAAGTTCGCAGCAACGATGAGTCCGAAATGGCGACACGGGGGTGTGAAAAAGCGCTGTCAAAAAGCGGGCATCGCGATAGAAAAATGAAATAAAGAGGCACGGGGGTAGGCAGTTGGGACAGTTTGCGCCGTAGAACGGGCGAATTCCGCGTCGCGTCAGCTCGCGAATCCGCAATGCGGCGTTGCCGACAAGCGCGAGTTTCTCTCTTCGGGGGTTGCTCCGATTTGCGAGAGCCACCTATAACGACGGGCGGCCTCGACGTGCGCCAGCACTATGTATCCCATGTAACCGTCACGTGTGTATATGCATTTTCACGTATATATGGAAATATACATAAATGCGGTAAATACGTGTAGAGCGAGTTCTAAGATTATGCGGAGCAGCCTGCTGAGTACGTGAGCTCGAATATGCGACTGTTTATACGGAGTAATTGCGCAAGTGGGAGGAAAACGGGTGATCATAATTGCAGGGATAGAATTGAGTGTGCAGAGTTCACGTGCGGCTCGTCTGGATTGGAGCAAGTCGGAGTTTATGTATTAAATATTTCTTGGTCACGTGTCCATAAAAAGTGGCATCTTTGACGAGGGATTCTCGTGCTTGTATTAGTGTTGCGAGCGGGCGTGCGGGGGGGTTCGGGTGCGCGTGTGGGAGTTTGTGATACCGCGAGGGAAGTCGATCCATGCGCGCCGAATGCGGCGACGTCATGCGCTCTACCGACCTACCATCCCCGTCGAGCCCCTCTCCGGAACCCCTTTATTTGCGCCTTCGGCGTTCGTCCTCTTGCGCGCTCCCTTTATTCTCCCTGGAGCAGTGTCTTCTTTCCCTTTCTGCTCTTCCTTGGACGCGTTTTCCTTCCACTTCCTTAGGGCTCTTTCACCGCGTCCTTTGGTCCTTTGTCTCGACGGGGTTTCCTCGTCCTTTCTTTTCCTTTCGATTCCGCTTTTGTTTCTTTTATTCTTTACTTCGAAGAATCTCTTCGTTCCTCGCGAGAAGCGCGGATCTTATTTTTTCTCTTTTCCACTCTCGCTCGCAGTCTCCGCATCCGTTACATCCCGATCGAAACGATTGTCGCAATTTTCCTTTCTCTCTCTCTCTCTCTCTCTCTCTTCACACGTCCATTCTCTCCTTCCCGTTTGATTCAACGGCGCGCATCGCGAACAAGGCCTACCCCAACTCACCAATTTTCCCTCTCCCACGCTCTTATTTCATTTCCTTCTCGTTCTAACCACCGCCCCGAGCGACCTCCTCCCGCCGCTTTTCTCGCTTCGCGGACTTTTGTTTCATCTTCTCTCTTTCATCTACCTCGCCTCGGAATCTTCGTCTTGCTCCTCCTCGCAGATGAGCGGAACTCGCAGGTCTCATCAACCACCGGCGAGCCTCACCCTCCAACAAACCCCCTACAAACGCCGCCTCCTTCTCTCTCTTCCTCTCTCCACCGTTTTTCTAACTTTACCTCCCTCGTTTTTGCCCTTTTTCTCCCTCTCCATCTCCCTCTCTCTCGCTCTCGGTCTCCGCTCGGCTCTCGCTATTTCTCTCCCTCTCTCGCGACTTTGAGAGGCCGTGGGAGCCAGGGAGAATTCAACCCCCTGTCCCGGTGGCGAAACGGACCACCTCGCAGTGTTGCCTACCGCGCCACGGAGCACAACACTCGCCGTTCGAACAATATTATACATACACGTTACACCTACACAATTTTAAGAGCCCGAAATAATGATAAACTCGCATGAATAAACTTAATTAATGAACTAATCGATCTATTAATTTATTCATTTTAAATAAATATACGGAAATAAACGGGAGAAGAAAACTCGAAACAGTAGCTCAAAGTTGTGCGAACTTTTGTACCCAAAAAATCATTTCGTTTCGCGGATTATCGAGTTAATTTTGACTCGCGGTAACAAAGTATTTTCCATCATTATTGTGCTCGCGGTTTCGATTGACGAGAGGGAGGGAGAGAGCGCGACAGAACGAGAGAAGAAGAATCGGTGCGCGGGCACCTCGCTGCCTGTGTGCGAGCCCTCTCTTTCCTTCACGCTCTCTCTCTCTCTCTCTCTCTCTCTCTTTGTGTGTAAAATTTTTACGAACTGCAACAAAAGCACTGCAGAGGGAGAAAAAGAGGATTTAAAGAAACAGCGGAAGTTCTCCGCGATCGAAATTGGGCTGGACGCTCCGAGCGGGCCATACGCGAAAAATAGGCAGAAAAATACGCTTCGTGTCATCTGGTCTGGGACGGGGGGATTCGATTAAAACTTTTATCGAAAGCGCGAGGTTCACCTTCGAGAAATAACGACGACGCTACCCCTCGAGAGTCCCGACCACATGACTGCGGAAGCAACGTGACGGGCCAAGTGGTTTTAACCATTTTGCGAGAAAAACAGTAACGAAAAGCTCTCGGGAATTCATTCTTCGCGTAAACTCCACTCTGGCTCGCTCTCTCCCTCTCTCTCTCTCTCTCGCTTTCTTTTTTTCACGGATTTCGAGTGTCCGCATGTGATTCAGTGCTGTGATTAATCTGCTTTTTTTCCGCCTCGCTTCCTCAGCGGTTTTGACGTCGAAACAAAAAAAATGATTTAGAAAAGATAAACATGAAAATTTCATTGAAAGCATAGAGGAAACAGCATCGGTCTCCGGTCCATCGCATCCTCGCCGTAAAGATTCTTACAACGATCGCAAAATAGAGAGAAAAATCTAGCAGTGCCCTCGGACAATTGACCGATGAAATAACGACAGTTGTAATTCACAATAAGAAGCCTCGACTTCGGGCTTTATCGAGTTTAGATAATTCGGATGCTGCGCTGCGGCAAGTCGTTTTTCTTCACATATCCAGTCTCATCGCATATCGACCACCGCCGCTCCACCACCTCGGACAGACCCTTTGAACATATAATGTCGTTGGATATTCCGCTGATATCCTCGGACGAAAAAAACGAGGAACACCGAGTGCTCGAGAACAAACGGGAACGAATGAATTCGTGAGTTTGACGAATCATCTTTTGCGGAGGCACGAAAACTAGGAAACCACTTTTGGCTCGTAGAATAATCGCGATTCTTGGGCGAGAGACGATCGATGAAAACATGATCGATTCGCGTCATCACTCGTTCAGGTCCTCCCTTTAACAACGAGCGATTCGAACCACGATACTTTTTCGTATCGTCGAGAGGACGGAAACAAGTATTTGACAGAGTACCTACTCGCGCACAGTGATGACGTTTTATTAACCAATCTATGGAATAAACTAGGAAATATAACAAATGAATTATTAGCGGACAAAAATAAAAGAAACGTTATACCTGCTACTAGGATTTCACACTCGGAAGGTGCCTAAAATCATTCAATAAACTAGTGCCTAAATAATGAAAAAAAAAGCAACAAATATACATCGTATAACGCGCAATAATAGTACGAGAATTTATTTCGCCTTGAGTCGCCGGAGCGGAGTTAAAACGGACGTGACGGGATTAAACTGTCGGTGAACTTGTTGCTGTCGTTGCAAAAAATCATCCGCGGGATTGGCGAATCGTTGGTTCCCGAATTTGAAGAAATACTCGCTCCCGTGGCCCCTTGAAAGACGCTCGATTGCTCCAAGTTCAGTTTGAAATCGTCGGAAAAAGGCAGGATCACGATTTATTTTGGAGTTAAGTGAAAATTGAGGAAACCCTTGAGGATTACGTGCGAAACAGAGCGGCGAGAAGAAGCCACCGGAAACGAATGTTCTTCTCGAGGGGCTCCGTCACAAGGACGATTCCACGAGTCGAAAGCTTCTCGACGAAGTTGTCTCACGACTCCGACAACAATATTAAAGCCTCCACCAAAAATCCTTCGAGCGATATATTCAATTATTTAAATCGATCGAAATTCGCTAATTGTAATCTGCCACTCGTCATCGTTCTCAGTGATGTCACAATTAATGTTATGCAATCTTGCCAACACCTCGAACGCGGGAAATGATACGAACAATAACGCTAACACCAACAGCAGCATGGAGGACGATGATTCTTATCCACTGCCTACGATTTATAGGTAAGATTTCCCAAGCGTTTTTCCTTCAAAACTCATCGGACAAAAGTCTCGCGAAAAACGAGTTTCGTCCGCTTTCGCGGTGCTTCGAACGGGGCTCGGAAATCGGTTACTTCCGGGATGTTTTCCGCAAGGTATTCGTCGAAGATCGAATGAATTACGAGAGGAGTAATTTCGATCCTCAGTGTTGGAGGAGCGGAAATTTTGTCGTTGATAAATGCGATTCGAAATTCCTGTCAGCAACATTTTTCCAAAATTTCCCATTGCGTTCAATCGACGCCGCAGAAAAGTCTGAAGTAAAATAACCGAGCTCGTTTGTCCTGGGAATTCGAAGCCCCGCGTAGTGAGAAACGAGAAAAAATGTTATTTCGGCGAACGCCGCATTCGCTCCTTTTCTCGCATCCGTGGGATAAAATATAGGTCAAGATTATTCGATGCACAGACGAGGAAAACCGGGAGGGGGCGGCTGTGGGTGGCCCGTGTGCTCTCCTTCCCTCTCCACTCCTCTCCCTGCTGCGAGAAATTTCAAGTACATCCTGGACAGCTTGAGTCGCGATCTACAATCTGTAACGCGATATGCGACGCACAATTGGACCTCTTCTTCTCCTTCTTTCTGCTCCTTCTCGCTACCTCGAGAAGCAATCGCTCATCTCTGTGGAATAATACCGCATTACGTGCTGAACCTTTCGATTATTTTGTAATCGCTCGCTCGCTTATCCTCGGCGTGAGATAGCGTTTTCAAAGATCGATTCAATCTCGAGCGTAGCTTTATCGAATTATGAATGTAACACTGTGCTCAAGGACGAATTTCGTGTCTCTTCGGTTTCAAGGACGCGCGCTCTCTGGCTCCTTTTATTAAGTGGACCGAGGTGAACAAAACAATTTTTATTTATCATACCAAATCGAGGTTTTTGGAGACTAACAATTGTATTTTCATTATCGAATAATTATGCTAAATCTCTGCCTCTCAATTTATGTTCATTTCGATCTATTCCCAGTTCAAAAAGCATCGATTTTTATTTCAAATTTCTTTTCTTTTTTGAGCGAAACAATTTGATCTATTGCTCACCACTTCTGTGACTCCGGAAATCAGCTGTTTCAACGATTTCGATCGATTATTCAATTTTATACAAAAAGTGCTCGTTTAGCAACGTTATTAAACTTTAACAATGAGCCCTGCTTGAACAGACTCGATTTCTCGCTTCAAATTGACTCGAGCATTTTTATTAAAAATTCATTTTTTACCGATCGATTCACCCCTGGCTTTGGCACTCTCCGAAGCCAGGAGCGGTTTATCCAGGTTGACGGTTGTATTGAACGTTGAAAAACTCGATGAAAATGAAGCTACTCGAATCGGGCGGGGGTTTTCACTTTTCTTGGGTCTCGGAGTCATAGAAATGAGAGAAACGGATGAAAACGCAGCTGAATTCGTGGGACGATGTCGTGAAAAGCGAAGGGCGAGAACAACACTCAGGAACGAAAAGGAGTGAATATGAATTTCATTGTTCCCGAAAGAATAGCACGAAAATCAATAATTAGGATTGAAAAGCGACGGAAAACGTGGACGAGAGACTGTAAAAGAGATGCTTGAAAAAACGATCGCGGGAGAAAAAATAAGCCGGAAACGACGTGGAAAGCCGAGTGAATAGCGAGACATTATTCACGTATATGTATTTCGAACAATTCATACTCGGTTATATCCATGAAGCAGTTGACGGGAGAGACACAAGTGTGAAAGGGAAAGAGGCTGAAGAAAATAGAGAAGAGAAAAAGCGAGACGAGCTCTCTCTGTGCATCTGCACCCGCAGCACGAAACAAAAAGCATTGTTGGACAAAGTGCGCACGTGCATGGGTGCTTCCGTGCCGAATAAATCTTTTCACGAAGCAGATCGAATACACGAGAGTGCTCGAAAGATGAGCAACAAAATTATTTATTTGTGCCCCGAGATGAAAATTTCGTTTTGAACGATACTTTTCACCGAGGATACGAAAAATTCTTCAACGCAATTCGAAATTTCAATCGATGGGTTCTCACATTTTAATCTGCTAACGAAATGCCGAGTATTTTCAATTTGTAAATTCCTTTTAGCGGAAGAATTTTGTGCTCCATCTTTTCAAATAATAACGTTCAAGCACCATCGAATTCCGACCTTTTCGAATAATCGATTGCACGCACTGTTCATCGGAATTGGAAAAATTCGAAAGACGCTGAATCACTAGACGATTTGGAAGGAAAGAGCCCGTGCGCGCGGAGCTATTACGTCGACGTTTATCTCGACACACCTGCTCCAACCGAAGTGCCGATGCTTACAACAATTTTCCCATTTCTCGCTCCCTCCCCCACTTCCCACCTTCGCGATTAATTGGAACGATTATTTTTCTGGGTTCGAACAAACGGGAATATTGTATACAGCGCGAAATACAAATTGTATATCGACGAATGATGTTTGCTCAACGTCCAACGGGAAGTTGACGCTAACGAGCAGAAAACTTTCATTTCAATCAGCCGTTCATAAGTAGAAATGGGTGTTAAGCAACCGAAACTGGAGTTTCGAATGCTAGTTTCGTAGGAATTTGATATTTAAAAAATGGTGAAACATTTTTTCCAAATGTTTTCTCACCTTTGCGGTTTTTTTGTTCTTTTTTTGACATCTTTCGATTCTTAAATGAGGAAAATTTTGAAAATTAGGTGTCGAGCACCCATAGCGAGTCTGGATTGCATGGAAGAGTTCAATGGTGGCGGGGGTGGCGCAGGAGATTCTGGAGTTCACTGTAGCACGACCGGGGGCACGAAGGAACAATTGTTGACGAATTGCATCGCCGCACAGGCACATCGCTCACAACATCCTTCGCCAGGTATTCGCTACCGCAACTTGGGCAAAAGCGGTCTACGTGTTTCCAATGTTGGATTAGGTACGCTGGATGTCAAACAATCCCAAACTCTCTCTCTCTCTCTCTCTCTCTCATTTTTTTTCTCCACAACTCGTAAATTAACAACAGAAAATAGATCAAGACACTACTGCATCGTCGTAGAAAACATTCACACTGTTTATTTTACGTTGCAACTTTTTGTTTCATGTTTTTCCATCGATTCCATAAATTCAGTCGTTTTTTCAGGCAATCGCGATGTAAATTGTTGGATTTTTTACTTAAGGTAGTTCATGCACGAAACGATTTTCTTAAGAAAGTCTTGAAATTTGCGCAGAGTTTAAATTGCTAGTCGACTGACGCGTATATACATCAAATTTTGAAGGCTTCGTCTTATTGATTATTCAGACAAACGTGTTTAAATATGGAAAAAAAACATCCACAGGCTTATAAGACTGTGGGTTAAAAATCGTTCATCTTTTCATATAACGAATGAGCGCTTCTTTATACGAAGTTTATGAAAAAGTTTATGAAATTGGTAAAATGAGCAGTCGTAAACTCACATTTGCTTATTTCGGCATTTCGTTTCTTCTTGGCTTGGGCCATTCCTGTCATAGCCTTCTGTCTTTCTATTAACACTTTTTCCTTGATAAAAAAACTATAGTATTTTCGCCAGGGACGAATGAAATTTGATTCGAATCCCCGATTAATTAATGGCTTCTAATTTCATTCGCCATAAGATAAGTTGAAAAATTTATTTACGATTTCGAATTAACAACTCTGACATTAATTTAAAGTGGTTATATCTTTAATTAGGGAGTAAAAATCGATGTAATTTCGACACCCATTAAATACGATCCTTCGAGCGTGATCTACCTTAAAATTTTCTCGTTTAATCACTCGTGTAACGAGACCATGAAAATGTCCATCGAATTTTCATTCCTTTGAATATTTTTCTTGATTTACATCTGCTGGGAAGCGAAGTTCAGAAAAATCATCCATTCCCATTCGCCTGGAATTTCGCCCCTCGCTTCTCACACGCTGGGAACATGATACATCATTATTTTTTTATTCACGCGTCGCCCACCGTTCCTACGTTCGTAAGCTACATCTCATTCCGAATTCTCATATTTCTCGTTACCGTCGTTTATATACGTTACAATTTCCACAATTTCATATTCCAGATATTATGAATGTATATTCACACAGTTTCCCTTTGTGTAATGTAACGAGGTCACACTCCACAAAACGTATTCTGTTTTCATCCACAATTTCACGTCCTTTCTCTCTCTCTCTTTTTCTTCATCCTTCACATTAATTATAATTTCAAACATGAAAAACTCCACCACAGTATATTCACAACTGCCCAGCAAATGAGCAAACATCAATTGAAAAGTCCAGCATTGACAGCGTTCGTAGATCACGTAATTCTGAGAAGAAAAGTCCTCATCGATTTTTCCCCCGGATTCACCGTTCCCGAGATACACTCTTCGATTTGTGTCGACGAATCCGGTGCGCGGTGCGTCGCGAGTGGGGGGGGGAGCGTCGCATCGCGACACTCGCCACGCCCACTTCCTCTCACCGGCGCGTCGGATTGGCCTCCTCCAATTTCTTTGTTACCTCGCCAACGGTGAATCGGAGAGAAAAATGCTTGAGGAGTTTCCTCTTCAGAATTTCGGGCTCTACCAACTTTCTGGGGTTTGAAAACCTTTTGAAAAACGACACAGCAGTAAAATGATGAAAAAATCTATAAAACTCTACGAAACCGTTGACTCATGAATTATTGTATTGTTCACCCTCTATTTCCTGATACACGCAGATCTGTGCAATCCTCAACGCTTGTGCTATTCCGTCTACTCGATCATGCTCTCAGCCTCAATGAAAATACGATTCAGAGACAATGTCACCAGTCTCGATAATAATACTGATCAAATAATCGTGTACGGAATAGCAATAGAGAGCTCTCGTAGTCGATATTAGAACGTGCTTATCTCTGTTATCGTATCTATAAATACCAATGAATAATTATCAACATAATATTAATTATAATAACAACAATAACGATAATATTGTATTGATTATGTGTTGCTTGGATGTTCGTGAAAAGTTACACGCAGTTGCTTTGGTTATCGTGTCTAATATTAATGATGATAAATATCTCCGAAAAATCACGTCGATTGGGAAGGAAAGTGGCGACCTTTCATTCGTATGATTTCGTTGGAAAAATTTCAATTGAACATTTGATCGTTATTTACATCGATTCTCGCAGTAGTGAAACTATTGTCGCGGGAATTTTGTTGCTTTTTGGTGTTCTCCAATCGACTGAGTTTTTCAACACGTTATTGGACTAATTTTATTCTAATGAGAGAAAAAATGCGTAACGGGAAAGAAATTCGCTACCCTCGCGTCAGGGGCTGAAATCGTGCGTGCCGAGTTCGGCATAGCGATGACGAAGCACGAAATGACAATCAGATTAGTTTTTTGCGAAAGAGCAAGCGCACGCGAGGCCGCAGGAGACAGTCAGCTTTCCGGAGGCTCGCACTCGAGAATGCTTTTCCCTACGTACGCGTGGTGCGAAGAATCTAGGCCGCTTGGTCATCGATATACATCGAGACAATGTTCCCGAAGACAGGAGGATGTAAAAGAGCGAATTTAACACGTGGAAAAGTCCGTTTTACGTTCGTCTATCGTGTGACAATCGATTTGTACGAATAAGGGTACGTGCAGGGGTCGCTCCGAAGGGTAGTTAAGCACTGGCGTAGCATTATATCCGCGGAAATGGGAACACACGCTCGGTTCGTTGCTGCCTTTGCTACTTTTGACCGATAAACCACCGCCGTCGTTATTCTTCTATGATAATCAAACATCGCCACTAAAAATAGATGGCGCACACTCTTTCGAAAACTCGAGGTCGCTACCGAAGGAGGCCGGACCGGGGACCGCTTCGTGGGGAATAACTGAGACTTGATTGTGCTCTTCGTCAATAAAGGGCGGGCGAAAAATGAGCTCTAAAAAGTACATTTTTTCAATGAAAACCTGACTATTTTTATTAGGAAAAATAAAACGGAAAAATTGATCGCTCGCAAACGAGAATATCTCGAGAACAATATTATAAATAGACTCAGAAATCAAACCTTTAAGAATCCAATGACACGAGCGTCAACTCGGTTACTTTGACCCAGATTTACTAGATTGAGAGGACAGTGCACGAGGCTTCTCGCATATTGAATATTTGTGGAAACCACATGCTCGCACACAGACAGCAACAACCCCATTGAGCTATAACTTTGTAATGGGTGACGAGGAAGAAAAAACGTTAAAGGAAAAACGACACTTTGAAGAGTGTCACATTTTCATAACTATATTTTTCATACTAATGGGATGTATGGATGATCCAATTAAAGGAATATGAAGGAAGCAAGCGATCCTCTGGTGAAACTAATCGGATCAACAGTCCACTCTCTCTTTCCGTCGAGACTGATAATCGCCTTTCACTTTTAATCCCCCGAGTGTGATTATTCGATTCGAAAAATATTAAAATTCCGAATTTTATTAACGGCGAAAGACGAAAAATATGTCACTTTGCAATTTAATGAATTCCTCCTCTGCTTCATTTTTGTTATATATTTAATTCGACAGGAAATGATGAATTTAGTCGTACTGCTGCGAAAGTTGAATCGAAGCTTCGGTGTAACGGGAAAAACGGGATTCCCAATAGTCGATTTTTCGAAAAATCGTCAGTGCGGTGGACAGAAATGATTTTTTCTTCCATCAGAAAATTCCGAAGAGAAAATATCGCGTGTCAGAGCCAAACAGCCCTTAAAAATGAGCGGAAAAGTTGCCAATAAGAGGATACAGTCGCGGGAAGAAAATTCACTTTTATTTGGGAAAGCTCGTGTGAATTATATGCATAATATGAACGCACAGGAACGTGGACAACATTTGGAGGTGTGGGCGGTTGCATAAGCGAGGAAACCGCCGAAGCTGTGGTCGCCCTCGCATACGACAGTGGCATCAACGTGTTCGATCTTAGCGAAGCGCACAGTGGTCATCGCGCGGAAACACAATTGGGCAGAATACTCCTTCGTCGTGCCTGGAATCGCTCGAGTTACGTTGTGACTACGAAAATTTATTGGAACACCAAGTGAGTTATGAGAAATCGATCGGTATTTCTTAGGCTTTCGGATCGTAAGAAATGGGCTTGAACGAAATTGAAATTCAATGAACTTCAAATATTCTTACGTCAAGTTACAATGATTTTTTTCAATATTTCACTTTCGAGGAAAACGAGCCTCGATTTTTTTCGTCTTTAGCTATATTTCGGAGAGTTTTTCTCAATATTTCATCTCCCAATTGTACAAAAACACTGACTTTTCGCCGTGGCCCAATTTGTTAGATGAAAAAAACCTCGAATATTTCGAGGTCAACGATCGATCAAACGAGCCTCACTTTATTGACCGTATTTGTCAAAATCCTGTCAACAGAACCGAGGGCCGGGGATTATCTCGTAAACACATTATTGAATCTGTCCAAGCCTCACTCGCCAGACTGCAATTGTCGTACATAGACATCGTCATGATTCACAAAGTTGACCCAATGTGCCCGATGGAAGGTAAATTTTCTTCATAAAATTTCATTTTCCGATAGTAAATAGAATGAAAGAAAAACCAGTAAACATTTCAAGATAATCAGTGGAGTCATGAACCTTTGGAAATGTTTTCAATACGAAATTATAACGCGAAAAACATTTGCCCTCTCCAGAAATAGTACGAGCTATGAATTACTTGATAAGCAAAGGTTGGGTCATGTATTGGGGCACGTCTCGTTGGACCCCGGTCGAAATAATGGAGGCTTACACAAACTGTCGACAATTTAATTGCGTTACCCCGATCGTCGAGCAGGCCGAGTATCATCTCTTCTACAGAGACAAACCGGAGCTCTACATGCCAGAATTGTACAATAAAATTGGTAAGATTTTGCTCTTATTACTGTGAAAAAACAGTCGATCGAAACGCCTACGGTTTCGTTCAACCAAATATCTGGTTTCTTACGATTAACAAAATGTTTTGCACAGACCAAATTATTGATTCGATCGATTGCCTTAAACTATAAATCAGAATGAAATGCTAATGCTGCGAAACGTTTCGAGTCGAACCAAATCCATTTATTTTGTCATTTCTAACCTTCAATCGTGCAATCTCATCTTTCAAATTCAAATAAATATTTCATCACATTTTTTTCACATCTACTTTTTTATTTCAGGTGTCGGATTGATGGCGTGGTCGACCGTGACGATCGGTATGGTCTCCCCGAAACCCGATGATTGCGGAGTTTCGCTACTTTCGCGATCTTCTTACAAGGTACGAAAAGCTGAAGTTCATCTGGCGATCGAATTAACAAAGAGATTTCGATTAAACAATTTGAATACGCAGCAACCAATGACAATGAAAAAAATGTCCTCGCAAAATTTCAAGGCTCGAGGATACTTTGTTCCTGAGAAAATCATTAAAACCGATTCCCTCAGAATTAACGCGGTCTCTTACGAGTTTCAGTGCTTTTCCCATTGACAAACAGCTTTTGCAGAAACTTTCATGAGTGACGGAAAAATATCTGAAGAATATGTTTACAGCTTCGTTAAGGAGGGTGGCTACGTTCGTCAAATTGATAAGAAATTGATCAAATTTGGTGATAATGTTCTTCAACATCAAGTGCGAAGACACAATTTTTTTCAAAATTTTCTTCTGCTTAGTTATCGAGTAATTACGGATTAAAGCAGATTTCTTATGCCCGAAATGTATACCTATATATATGGAAACGCTATGCTTATACACTGGAAATTTAGTGATCAATTACTCGATAACTGTACAGAAGAAAAATCTTAAAAAATTTGTACTGTCAAATTTGGCCCTAAATAATATGTTCACCAAATTTTATTAAATTCTTATCATTTTGAAATTTTTCATGTATTTAAGATGGTTTAGCATGGCAACATTGTATCGTCGGTAGCCACCCTCCTTAAATCCATTCAATACTTATAAGGTATCTTACTTTCACTTTCTTTAAATTCTGCGATAGTTGGGATAATTTTTCTTTCGAGTAACTCGGTACCAGATGAACTTCCTTAATGTTCTCAGCCAAACCGAATGCTGTAATGAGACGATATTGTTTTCCATTTTTTCAGAATAAGTATTCGTCGTTTAGTTGGACGGAGGACGAGACACAATCGTTGTACAAAGAGGTGAGTATTTTTGTTCGTTTTTTTTTCTGATAGTGCGAAACAGCAAAAATGACTGGATCAATAGAAAAGGAAGGGAACTGCGGAGAGAGAATCTCCAATTCGTTTTATTGTCAATTTGTTTCACTGTCAATTAAATTGTAAATTGAATGAAATTGTCAATTTATTTGATCAGAGTATACGCGGCTCCCTGACTCAAGAATACGGTTGGAAAGAGAAACCGGTGGAAGAAGAGACGAGAAAGTACTCGGACAAATTGAGGGACGTTTGCGCCCTTGCCGAGAGACTCGGTTGCTCCTTTGGCCAACTCGCAATCGCGTGGTCCCTCAAGAATGAAAGTGTCCAGTGCCTTCTTCTCGGAGCATCCAACACAGATCAACTCTACGAGAGTTTGCAGAGCTTGCAGGTAACTTTTTTCAATGTCAATTCAACTCTTTGCGTACGAAACAAAATCTCTGATTCAATCATCGTTTTATCCAACGAATCTCACTCTGTTCCAAATTTCAATGGAATTATTTCATATTTTAAAATTTTTTTACTCATTTTACATTTAAACTCAGCAGTTTTATTTATTTCCTCATTCTCCCACGATTCTCCAATCTTGATCGAACTCTGGAGATTGGGCCTCAGGATTACGTTTTTTTTAAAATAATTTCAAGAATTTTTAAATCGATGTTTCAAGTAGTTCGGCCGTTCTATGACTGGTCAAGTTTGCAACTACTTTATGCTGATTAATGTTAAGTCTAAATTATTAATAAAATTAATAAATACTTGCATTGAGAATATTTTTATCATAAGAACGTAATAAAATACTTTTAAAATACCATAAAAGATCAAATTTATACTTCAACTTGACTAGTTAATGATTGAGTCGGTACCGAGGACACTTGAAATGCACATAAACCAGGGAACATTTTTATTGTGCGAAAGGAAGTTTATATCGGTGTAACGGCACCGAGAAAAGGGAATGGTAAATTCATTGAAAAAAAGCGAAGCTACTGGACGACTGAAAGCACGCGAGTCTCAACAATAAATTTGATGAAATTCCCGCGATTCCCGAATTTGCCCGGAGTTGTTATCAGCTGTTACCAGCGGTCCAACGTAATGACCGACATCCGCTTTCGACGCGTCAAAAACTTAAGTTTTTTCGAACACCGTACAATTTATTCGCAATTAAAATGATTGTAATGGATTTGTAAATGGAATAATTCCAAATTTTGCCCCGTAAGAGGCCCCCCGGAGCTGTGCTTATCGAACTTCTACTTTATCGAACGGCCGAACTACTTTGAATGTTCAATTGAGACAGTTTTTTCTCGTAAAGTATCAGTTTTACGATGAAATAAGAGTGAGCATCGGTAAAAAGAGCAATAAAACAAAGATTTATCCCAATGGAATGGTTCGCATGTACAAAACGATTAATATTTCAGCTCATTCCAAAGCTCAACACGAACATGATGAACGAAATCGAGAGAATACTAGACAACAAGCCTTGCCGTCCACCAATGGTATCGACACTTGCGCTCAGATGACAATCGATGTGCCCCCATGGCAGCACTGGGGGCTCACTCGAAGAGGGTGCATCTAGTCCTAAGAGCGAGGGTGGAAACAGCCAGGATCAGGAGCAGACCAATAAAGACGTGACCAATAAACTCCCGTTCTGTGAGATTCAGTGAAGCGCTCGCTCGACAAAATGATACGAGAAACAGTCGAGAATGGAAGAGAAATGAGAGAGGAGGATTGATGAAATTTGAGGAAAAGGGGCGCTGAAAAATAATTGCATTAAGGATGCGCGAGCCAAGATGGGAGGCACAAGAACGAGTTTTATGGCGAGCGGCACTCGCGAAGTTTGAGAGAAAATGGAGAAGCAAAACACGAATAAAATTTCGAGCTCGTTCGGCTATTTTGTGGCTCACTATTTCCCGGTGAAAATAAAAAGGGAAAGATAATTTAACGAAACCGATGATTCCTCGTAACTGCAGGCTCACGTACGCGAAGAACTAACAAAAATCGCAACCCACAACGTTGTTTCAAGCCTCCAACATTTTTATCGACCTCTCCGAAGCTCGATTTTTTATTTCATTGCGAAATGAGATCGGAGCCCAGCGCCCTGTCATGCAATTTTAATAACGAGAGCCCAAGACAATACCGCGAAGGATTTAAAAACCGACGACAATTACAACAGTGCATCACCTCGGTTTTTCACTTCGGTGAAACAAAACAAATTACTAATGAAAATTCAAATAACTACATTTTACATCATTTTGGAGGGACGGACTTTTCGCTTCGTCGCGATCCTCGCTGATCAACACTTCGGGCTGGATGAATTTCGATGTCGACGAATCCACGAATATTATTGAACATTTGAAAACGAATTTCAAAGCGTACACAAACGAATCATACGAGCAAAAAAAACCATTCGTTCTAGATCGCCAGGAACTTGATCCTGAAAACTTGAAAGTTTCGTTTTCAGGCTCACTGAATTTCGATAGCAGAGAGAAATCAATAAATTCAAAGTTATCTTTCATTGATCAATCGAAGGTTGCGATGTCCGAGATAAAAGTTCAAAATTATTTTTTTCATTGTGCGCAAATGATTTTTCAAATTATGAAAAACAAAGTGCTTTCCTGATAAGTTTTTTTCAATAATGTTTTACAAAAGATTCTGAAAAAATGATTGAGCTGCTCCAAGCTTTTGAAAACTGCGTTAAACCGTTGTCGTGAAGAGTGTGTGTGCGTGTGTGTGCGCGCGCGCGTGTGTGTGTGTGGGTGTGTGTATGTTTTTTTTTATCGGAGAAGATGCAACAGCTTATTCAAATTCGTTTTTAACAGACATTTAACCGTAAAAATCGTTAATTTCTTATCTCCCTTTCCGCGAATTTCCACACGCCTATTAAAACTATAATTATATACGATGTCGAACACGCCGGTAAAAAAAAAATGTAAAATATTGTTCGCGACGCGAAGGACGTGGACAGAGTCACGAAAAAGTGGTTAAAACGAGGAAAAAAATACGAAAAAGATAGAAGAGAAGTCGCGTTTACATTTTTGATAATTCGTTGATTAATTCATTATCAAATATCAAATAAGCCTTGCAAGCTAATCCTTGACAAATAGATTTAACTATCGTAGGTCATGCAAGATCAATAAAAAGGTTAATGAGGAATAAATGGAGAGGAAGAGCAGCCGGTTAGTCTGACTTTATCGCACTCGAGCGTTTCTCCGCGGAAGATTTTTTCAATGGGATACAACCGAAAGCGAGAGGGAAAAGAAATTCTGTCGGATGATCGAATCGTGTTAATGAATCGAGGCATTTATTATCCCTCCAAAGTAATTTTTAATCATTCATTGCTCATATACGCCAGCACACTTAGGATAAACGAAATATGAAGAAAGAGTCGCGAGTGAATTTCGAGTTTATGAGTCATTGGAAGAAGAGAGAGAGAGAGAGAGGGAGAGAGCTGAGAAGAAATTAATCTCGTAGAGACGCGAAAGAAATTGCATTTTTATTCTCTCGTCTAATAAGAACCGCAATTTTCCCTCAGCCCAAAGCAATCTCCTTTACAATTAATTAATAATGAGATTGATAAATGTGATCGAGTCTCTCGCTTCTCGAGTTTATTTCGCCTTGTTTATTTTTCACTCCAAAATATTTCATTAATCAATTAATTAATCAACAATCTCGAGACGTTGTTGCGAGAACTTATTTCTCTCCTGTTTGCAACGAGGGCGGATTCGAAATAAGATCTCGAGAGAATCCTCGAGACGAGTTCAATTTTCCACACAAAAATATCAACTTTAAACAAATTTTCATTTTAAAAAACAACCTAATTACAATACGAGAAGTGATCGAGAGTTTACGATAACGAGAGACGAACCGCGTCGAATGGCAATTCTAATATATTTTTTATCGCCAATATCGAATATATATATAAATCAGTAGTTTGGTATGCCGGTCCATACGATAAAGAGAATAATTGAATTTAAAATTAAACTAATATAAATATATAAACATGTGTATATATTTACATATGAGGATTAAACAAAACAATTAATAACAATTTAAAGAGCGCCCGATATACTACTGTGTAGGATACGACGAAAAAAACAAAAACCTTGATAAAAACAAGAGAACAAAAAAAAACAAATAAGCATTAACGAGAAGTGACGAGAAGTGCTGTCGTGAAATCGCGTTTAGACTGCCTCGCTCATCGCGAATTTCACGAATTTTATTAATCATATAATAACAAAAGAAAAGGGAAAAAAAAATTAATAAACGAGCCAGGAGAAAAATACAGTGAGGAGGGTGGGGCGAAGCATTTTCGAAGCTTGAATCACGACGCGGATACGTTTTCCGCTTTTCATGCAAACGCCATAATAATTTGAAGAGAAATTAATAATAATAATTATAAGAAAACGATTAATAGGGAATATTGAAATTTGAAGAAAAAAAACGAAAAAAAAAAAAATTGAATAACGAACGAACGAATAAAACCCTATTCGAGAAACCGGGTTTATTGTCCTACACATCTTTTGCAAGCTTTGTCAGTCTCCTTAGATTTGTATATAAACGCGCCAGCGCGCTAAGTGAAGGAAAAGAAAAAAAAACAATAATTAACAAAAAAAAAACCAAAACTATTCAAGGAAAGCTCCATATTACATAAATTATTATATCTAATCGATTTCTTCGAGTACGAAACCAAGGAGTAATAATGAAAGTCGTGATAGAACACCATCATATCGTTAGTCATTAAAAAAATTTAAAAAAAAAAAAAAAACCGAAAAAAAAACAGCGAGAAAAAAACGAAAAAAAAGCCCAAAAAAGGGAATAAAAATCAGAAATTCTTCACCGGTTTCTCGCACGTTTGAATCTTTTATTTATTAGCATTATTTACATTCACGAGTTTTATTCATTCACGAGTTTCGCTTCTTTTAATAATACCACGAGGCGTACCGGAGAATAAACGACTAATGAACGAGATAAATCGGTGAAAAAAGGAACACGCAATACGACACTCCGGAACGAGTAGAAATAATTTTCTTCGAACATTTCTTCGAACTTATCACTCATATTTAGACAATTTGACGAAGAAACGAGCACACATCACTGTCAAACTGAAAAGAAAAAATGTAATAAACAAAAAAATATTAAAAATAAAAAACAAGCGAAAATTAAAAAAAAAAAAAAAAAAAAAATAAGAAATATCGTTCGACACACGCTTCGGAAAAACGCAATTTAGTAAATTCATCGGGGTGATGCGAGTGATACGACGATTTAAAAAAAAAGGACGGAAAGGAAAATGAAGTAAAAATATTCTATATAGGACAACGGAGAGGATAGGAGCAGAGAAAAAAATTGTGATTGAAAAACCAGCACGTTTGAAAAAAAACTAAAAAAAAAAAAAGAACAAAAAAAAAGACAAAAGAACCTTTTTATTCGTGCTGTACAAAATGAATTATTATTATTATTAATAATCAATCCTCCGATGTGACGAAACCTCGAATTATGAGATCGTCGATCAACGACACTTTTGGGGATGATGAACTATTGTTTTTATCATTGTTAAGTCGACATACGAGTTGTTTAATAAAATTTAGACCGCGGAACAGAAATGGATCTTCATTTGTTGATTCACTTCCTTCCTTCCTTCCTTTACTTCCTTATTCTTGAAGCTTCTTATTTTTTATCGTTTCATGCTATTTTTTCGAATACACAAACTGTCAAATTTCATGGAAGAAAAGAGTGCCAGGAAATTCGTTTATTTCCATTCAAATTCGCTTGATCGAGTACATTTTCTCGTCGAGTTCGTTAGTATTGCGGGGTTTTGATATTAATTTTCATTCGCTCGCACGTAATTTTCATGAATTTTCCAAAAATAAAAATGAAAGAGTGAAAAAAATGGAAAAAAAATCAGAACCGTGAGATCTTTTAGACTATTTTTTTGGGAGAACATCGCCATGTTTTCTTGAAAATATTGAAGTAAAATCAAACGTAAAACGTAAAATCAATAAACTGGGTAGTCCAAAATTAATTACAATAATTCGCCATCCATTTCCAGAGGAATTATTCATTCGGCATCCCGTTTGAACGGTTTTAAGAACTGTAAATTTCTTTCGCGATTCCTTTTAAACTACAAAGTGTTACAATCATAATGAAATAAGAGGTTACGTTGTGAAATAATGTCCAACCCGAGGCCCCAGCAATCCATTTTTCTGAACGTCAAAAGTCGTGCAACGAGCTCCAAAAGCGAACACAATTTTTCCATTAGCACAAAACGTTACTCGCATGCGCCAATAACGTTTAATTACCCGTCATTATTGTAGTTTCTCGATAACGAAGACAATCGTGCATACTTGAATCGCATTTGATGAGCATTCAACGATTAACATTCCACAAATGAAAGGAAAAGAAAAAACAATTTTTTTAAACATGAAAAAAGAATTTTTCTAACCGACGACCATCAGAATCGTTCTCAATCCCCCGTTGTTATTCTTACCGAAAACAAACGAATACAAATAAACTCCAGATTTCGGGGATAATTGAATAATCGTGTAACTCAGCACTGAACCAATTATTTTTTATTTCACGCCTCAGATAAACGCGTTAACAAAACACTCGAAAATGGTGAGCGGACCTTTTTTTTAACGCTTGACAATATCGAAGGAAAAAATAATCTCATCTCCATTCCGCCAGAATATGTACCTGGACTGAATAATCTTACGATCTAATCGCAACGAGAATATATCGTACGCGTTTTCGAGGTAATACAAACATGAGCTTATTACAACGCGGTAACATAATCACAACGCCTTTTTTTACGTAACACATAAATAACATAATCACAAATATGTACATATTTAAAGTCACTTATTTAAGAGCTAGCATCAACGAAAGAAATATTTTCTGTGCAAACGCAATGGCAAGACGGTAAGGAAGCCCAGACGAGTTACACTCTTGTAAATATTTCTTAAAACGCCGTTGTACAAAAGTCATTTTTTCAGCTCATCAGCGATTAAGGAGTTTCGGTACAAAAGTCTAAATATTAAGAAATTGATCAAATTTGGTGATAATGTTCTTCAACATCAAGTGCGAAAACACAAATTTTTTCAAAATTTTCTTCTACTTAGTTATCGAGTAATTACGCATTAAAGCAGATTTCTCATGCCCGGAATGTATGCCTATATATATGGAAACGCTATGCTTATACACGTCAACTTTAGTGATCAATTACTCGATAACTGTGTAGAAGAAAAATCTTAAAAAATTTGTATTGTCAAATTTGGCACTAAAGAATATGTTGACCAAATTTTATAAAATTCTCAACTTTTTGAAATTTTTTATGCTTTTAGCATGGTTTAGCATGGCAACATTGTATCGCCTGTACCGAAACTCCTTAAATTATCTGGGCGTGTTTTTCAATCGAGCTCGTTATTCGTTGCTAAATTAATGAATTTCTCGTCTCTCGAGCCGCGTATGTACAAGGAGTCAAATGTTTAAATACAAATTATTATTTACAAGCAATATTACGTTCTCGTTTGTATATTTACATCTGAATAGAATACACATTTTCTGAGTGTAGAAAAAAAAAGGTGCGTTACGAGAAGTGGATATTTTTCTGACGATTCGGTGTGCACCAGAATTTCAGCTGTCGCACATGGGCAAATTGACGAAAAAAAAAACGTTCATTTCCATGAGAATGGCGAGGGTGAGAAAAAGGGCGTACATTATGAGGCAAACCGCGCCGACCTTTTTGTTAAGCTGAAATTTGTAGTACGCAGTGACACTGAAAAAACCGATGACGCATACGATTATAGACATGACGCTGTAAGCGAGAGCTCCGGATTCGATTTCCACGTCTTCGCCGGTCATTAAAGTTCTTATCATCCAAGGCAGTCCGAGACACAAAAGAACGTCGAGCGTGTTCGCCCCCAGGGTGTTGCTCATTGCCATGTCGCCATTCCCTAATGTCAAATAAAACAACAAAAGCCCCGTTCAAAACTCTGTACAACGAACGATAATGAGACGTTTTTCTCCCACTTTTCCCCCCACGAGCCTCGAGTGGCTGGATTTCGATCGCGGGGATTCCACGTGACAAAAGTATCGGTCACGTCGGGGGCGATAACGTTTTGTAATTTACACTCGACGATCGCATCGTTGATTTTGGTCGAATGACATTGTTGACTTAAAAAATTGGAGTAATTAAAGAATCATTGCGAAATAATTCGTTTGCGAAGAGCCTCGCAAGATTTGAGCAATCGCGAGCCAATCGAGTGGCCTCGCTTTCCCCAATAAATTTAAAAGTCCATCAAAAAGTTTATGCGAACAACGCGACTCGGTGGACTCCTGAAAATTCTAATCGAATCGAGCGCGACCGGCTCAGATTTTCTCACCTTGCCTCGACAAAATCACGATCGAAACGAGCTCCGGCATGTTCCCACCGGCCGATAGAAAAGTTATGCCCATTATGGAATCCGCTATCCCTAAAGTGTCGCCCACCACCGTCATCATCCAAGAAACCATGTAAGACGTCACTGCGATCCAAATAACGCACATGACGAATGTCAGAGCGTACCAATTCCTCAATTTTTTGTACCGCGTGTCCGGTATGCTGACGAACAAGAGGATCCTTATGGGCCAGGTGAACACGAACCATGCTTTCGTCCAGAGGCTTCCAGACGGCAAGGTGAAAGGAAAGTCTGTAAAAGTTTCTCAGTCAGCTTATCTTGGAACATTCCGAAGATAAGAGTAAGTATTTTTTATTTCAACTTTTCTTCGACGTAGTCTTTCGCATCTTTTTCGTTTTCGTAGATGGACCGTCGAGTTTTTACCGAGTGCGTACGAGCGCCTTGAATGAATTCAACATAAGCGAAATGCGCGATTCAGCTTTTGAGGAAAATATGGAATCCGAAATGCAGAGTAAAGTAGATGATTTCGGGGTTAAATTGTCTGGCCAGTGAGGCGGTCGCGATTAAATTTACCGTCGATGTGACAACAGCGAGAATAATTCATTGGAAATATTCTCGGTTTGGTGGGTTGGAAATAGCTTGTTTGATCGTCGTTAATCGAGAGGACACTGAACGGTTCGATTGGGTGTGATAAAAAACAGTGAAAAACGAACCTGGCTCGACGTACTCTTCGAATTCCTGGCTGACAGTAGTCTGGCTGATACCACTTTCGATGCTTTTCAATTTCTTCGCCTTGATGACGCTGTTTCTGTACTCGGCTACAAGTTCGCCATGGACGAACGGCTTGAACGAGCCCGAGGGCATGCTTTCGTGTTCCGAAATCGATCCGTCTGGAAGATAAAAAAACGGCAGATCAGCGTTGGACTACGGGGACAAATTCGTTTCGAATAAATATCGCAATCGATCAACATCCTCGACGGAGAAAAATCGCTTTCGATCAAACAAATCTTGCCTCGATTAGCCGCGAGCTGTGACTTCTCGGTGGACTTTCCTTTCAATCGGTGAACGCATCGGAGGAGCGAATCGTTGAGAAACAGCAAGGTAAGGTATGCCACAAACATTATCATGAGTATCGTCGCTTCGTACCAAGTTATGAAGCCGTCCCACATCACCACGACCAGAAGAATCACCGAGATTACATAAATAATGCAGTCCCGAGAGACCACGGCCCATTCCAATTCTATGGCCTGTAAACCCCGATAAATTGTTAACCTGCGAATCGATGAGCGTCAATACTGAACTGCCGGATGAGTGCTCGTGTTCGAAACTCTTTAAGGTGGTTCCTCCACGAGACAGTTAAATTAAGAAATTATTTTAATTTGGCATACGTATTGTTTGACATATGAACAACACCTCTATTAAATTTTAACGAGTTCCACCATCCCGGACCCGAGACATATGCAATTGAAGTTGACTCAATTAAGGAGGTTGAAGCGTATCTTGTGTTAAAACTATTTTCCAACTTTGCACATAAAAATTTTTAAAATCGAAAGCTTAAGGAGTTTCGGTACAGGCGATACAATGTTTCCATGCTAATCCATGTTTCTCACATATTTTCCCGAGTAGGTCATAAGCCTGGAAACAATTGTGAAAAATTTCAATTTTTTCGTTCAACTACCTTTACACGAATTGTTTAAACAATTGAAATAACTTGTTTAAACAAATAGTGGCAACATTTTACCAATACATTGTTTCTCGTAATGAATAATTTAGAAAAATTTTCACTTTTTCTCATTTCTTTGAAATTTGTTTAAACAAATTGTTTAAACAACTTAAAAGTGTTTTTTTCTGTTGTAGTTTTCTGCGTAGATTACGATCTTGGAAACAAATTTGAAAAATTTTCAGTTTCTGTCAAAGATTTTTTAAACAAATTAATTTTGCAAAGTGAATAGCAAATTCGTGTCTTTTGGGCGTTAAAGGGTCGCTCAATATTCTCTCTTTTGATTTTCCTTTTTTTCTATCCCTTTCTCTTTCACTTTTGTCTTAGTTTTCGCTGTCTATTGCTTCTCCCCCTTCCCCTTAATCTCTAAATCGCAATTCAATGACAACGTCATTGTCCGAATCTCCAAATTTCGTATCATTGTACTTCCTTAATAATTCTACCGTGATTAGACCAACCTTCGCAAATCCCATTTTCGTAAGAAAGAAGTAAAAGAGTATAGAGTCGGAAAAAAAGGGCTGAAAAGCGTTCGTCGTCCACGAAGGTATAAAAAAGTGGGCAAAGGTCAGCTGCTTTCATGGCTGAATGATTTTCTTCGATCAAGTTACCCCAAGAGGAACGCGTGTTTACTCACCCAAATATGATTGGTCGCGAGCGCTGGAATTCAACAGGTACATTGTCAATATATGTATTCATTGGCTATATTTCAAGATCGACGACGGATTAAAAAACTGGCATTTCGAAACAGGAAACCGGACGAGTCGAGATTAGAATTGGGGGAGGATAGAGATCACAAAATTCCGATAGGAAAAGTCTTCAATCATTTTCCCACTCCGATAAGCCCCGTTTCAGAAAAAAACAACTTGATGGCGAAAACTCGCCGAACTTCACGATCCACAGCCGATTGACTGTGTCGATAATCGCGTGATGAGAGATTCTCTCACATAATAGCCAATTCCTATGTCGCGCTCCCCTCCAACCCCACCGAACACGGCCGAACACTACGAGACAAAGGCCGAGTCGACCCGAACCCTGCGTACCCACCAACCGATTTTAGTCGCGCACCGCGCAGTGAGAGAAAGTCTCACGCTTCTCGGTGATACGCGTAAGAATTATTTCGACAGAAAGCTTTTTTTCCCGAAGCCTTCTCTTCAAAATCACGTAATCCGTAACGAAGAGTCGATACGGATGGAAATAAGTTTTGTACAACTTCGTGTAGACTCGAGAAATGAGTTGGTAAAGAGCGTTGTCGTTTTGAAGGTTACCTACTTAGATATCGTTTAATCTTCGAGCAGCAATAAAACCTTTAAGCTCTATCCATTGTTGTGATACCGAAATAACGATAGTGCGTCACGAGAATATATTTACTTTTGTTGAGAAAACGGTGGCTGGCCTCAAAGCCGCTTCAGAGTTGCATTCTTTTGTCGCGAATTTTCGAGGAACTTCGTAACGTTTTCGTCGCATCTCGGGCTTCGTGTTTGTGTTTTTTTGGCTCTTTTCTCATTCTTCGTATTTACCTTCTTCGCGGAGAAAGCTCCAAAAGCCGGTGTTACGAAGGTATCGAAGACAGCGCCACCGACGACGTTGCCAACGCCGAGATCCGAAGCTGTCAAAAAGGTGCCAACGACGCTGACGAAGAGCTCGGGAAAACAGCTCGCGGTCGCGAGGAACGTTGCACCCGCGACGTTCGGACTGATTTTCAAATCAGCGCAAATGAGATCCAACGCCGGAAGCAAATAATCGTTGCACGTGTATGCCGTCACGAGGAAACAATAAAAGCCGAAAAAAGCGTGGAGCAAAGCCGCACCGTGAAGCCTCTCCTCGGCCGTGAAATAATCCTTCGGAAATTCGTCCATCGAACGGGGCGCACAGCCGCCCTCCTCATTTTTACCCACTACCGTCCTCAGTGTCGAAGCCTTCGATTCTTCGCTCACCGAATCCGACGAATGGCCCGGATACTCTTCTTTTGGAACTCCCAAGTTCAACGGCCTTATCTTCCCCCATGCATCGCTGCTCCCCGTTGAACGATTCTTCGCGTTCCCGGCTCCCGTATCTGTGTCATCGAAACAATTAACTAATCGTATGCCGCGTTCACTTTCGATCGAGAGAGCAGCTGATCGGGCGGTCGATCGATCGGTAAGGATTTTTCGTGCACGATTTCGTCGGCGTTTTCCGGTCAAACTTTCATTTTGAGGAGCAAATAAATTTTTTAGTGACAAAGTCATTTCAGAGATAAGCATTTCTCCGAATTTTTAAGAAACGACTGAAAATTCTCGGCATCAATTATAGAGTGTTTGAAACTATCAATCCTCAATTCCTCGAGCACTCGAGACGTTTTTTCTACTTACCGTTCACAGGATTGAGACACGAAACTTGTAAGCACGCTGTCAAGATAGCGAAGCAAATGAGAAAAAGAGTCACGAGTTTGTGCAACATTTTCCGAGTCTGCACCACCAGTTATTCAAAAGTCTCGAACGATTTTGATATTCCTCCAATGAAACGAGCCGATTACGCCCGAAGAATTTTTTTCAACCACCAACTGTCAGTTGCACCGTTTTTTTGAGCCACCCAAACGAACGAAGAGGGGCGAAGGGGAAGGGGGAAAAGGAGTTGCAGGTGCCTCGTGTTTCCGAAAGAATACGAGGAGGCGGACTGTCTACGACGAAATGTCAGCCCTAACGTATCATCAAACGAACTGATTACAAACTCCCTCCAAGCAGCCACGTTTTCGTATACACGATATCTCTTATTCACCGTCGACCAGTGCAAAAAGAGATAATCGAGTGGCTCGCTGCTGAAACGGACGATCGGTTTTTTCTATTCTTAAAAATTATGCTTTTTATTATTTTTTTTTTTTCCCCCCTCGCTCTTTTCCACGTTTTCGATCATTGCGTTTTTATCCTTGACGAAACGTTGCAGCAAACAACAGCAATGAATATTTATTCGATTCCCCGACGAGGATAAGCGAGTGCCTCCTTCCGCAGTGTTATCAGCAAACTGCTTCGATTTACACCAAATAATAGTGCTAAAAAAAAAAACAATACGAAATTAAAGTTTTTTCGTATTGTTGTTAATTTTTATCCAATAATTATTTTTAAAAAATTTCTTTTTACTTCAGGTGATTTAGAATGCCAACATTTGTTGGTCAGAAATGCTGTCTCGCAATGGTCCGCTCCCTCTGTCAAAAAAACACGTTCGGTTATTCCATTTCATGACTTTCGTGCAATTTAGTAGCCCGAGCACTTGAAATTTTTCAAAGTGTTGAATGCTATTCAATCTTTCGTTTAGGGAACGTGACAAAAACGTTTCGTTCAATTTGAATATTTCACGAATTCTTGCTCATCCGTTGACTCGACATTTCTTTTTATCGAATTTAACGGTCCGACCTGAAGCGGCGAGACAACGTCTCGTTGCGCGAGCAACGGTCACCGAGCAAATAGCACGGGCGCTGCGGTGGGTCGGTAAATTAGATTTCGGTGTAGTGATCAAACGATTGTTCCACCAATTTCAGTCTCGAATCACTTTCGTTCACTTGGCAAGCTTTTTATCAGTTTTTTTTTCTTCTTCATCCTTGGACTTTGTTTTTCACATAATTTCAACGAAAATCTACTCACTGACTGTTCCGCAAGCGCGAACTACCGGAATAGCGATCTCCTTGAACTCGGCAGGCATCACTTTGATGATGAAATCCTCGTCGATGTCACCGTCCTCGGTCATCTTCAACCGTTGAAGCGTTCAGTCAAGAGGAAAAATCGAAAAAAATTTATATTTCAAAATGGAAAACGAAAGTAGTGAAAATTCACGATGCGACTCACCAGAGGTACTTTCGTCATCAGGCACTTTATGTAGCACTGCAACGAATATCGTTAATGAGCCCTTAAGGGGGTCACCTCGTGTGGCAGCCGGATTTTTAGGCGTTTTTCACGATTTTTTTGCGGTGAGGAAAAAAACAGAGTTTTGAAATTCGAAGGGTTCGTTCATTGGTATTTCAACTCTATGATAGAATTTTTGAACTCTGACATCTCGGGTTAATTCGGCGTAAAAATATTCGAAAATAATAGATAATAAGAAAAATAATAAATTGGTTTATTTGAGATGAAAAAACTAATGAGCGTTTTGGTTTGTAGAACAGTGGCTATTGCCTGAACTAAAATCATAGAGAAATATTAATAATTGAAGGATTATTGAGCTTTGAAAGATTTTTTAAATTTAAATCAGGATACCAATAAATAAACCCTTCGAATTTCAAAAGTCTATGTTTTTTCGCCTCGCCGCAAAAAAATCGCAAACCCTCAAAAATCCGGCTGTCATGCGGGGTGACCCCTTAAGAATATTGACCACGCGGATGAAATAGTTTTCATTTTACGGGACGCCAATGCAGTGGCATGTTTTGGAAGAGAAAAGCTGGAGGAGAGCGAATCGTTCAAATTATTCATTTGCTGCGAAGTTCATTCAATTTTTCCATTTTTATTAAAATAATTTATCAAGATTTCTTGCTTGTAACTTTGAACCCTGGATTATCCTGCATCTGTTCCAAGATAAGTTTCTTATCGTTCATGACTCTTGATTCACACCGAGTATTGTATTGTGAATTTTTGATACCCAAAAGGTTGGATTTCGATACGAATGAATATGCAAATTTGACAAAATTGCTAATTACGCGATCGATCTTTGATTTTTTGTTTTTACCTTAAGATTAGAATCCTCCGAAAATACACCTTTTCTGCATTCTTCGATAAGCCCTACAATTTGATACACAGTATTGTGAGAACATGTGCATGAGCCTGGGCTTAACATACATTCTTATCACTGAATCCACAATCGTATAAAGGATAATCATCTCACTCTCTTGTACACCCGTTTCTTCGACACAGGCGTCGTGCAACACTTGAGCCATTTGTTTCATCTCGTTGGTAATTGCCTGTAGAAAATATTCATCGATATTTTTTTTCTTTTTATGCTAAAAAGGATTTTAGTTCGACAAAAAAATGTCTTTTCGGTTATTGTAATTGAGCATGAATTGGTTGAATCGATTGAGCATCGAAGGAAAATCCAAAAAAGGCATTTTTTTTAAATGTACGAAAAAAAACTTTGGCAGAAAACGATTTTTAAGCTTGTAAACTTCGAGTTGTCGTGAAAATACGATGGGAAATTGACTCGTTGAGGCAACTACCTTAAAAAATGTCGTCGGACTTAGGATCGACGAAAACAATTGCTTCGAGAAAAATTTGTGTATTTTTTAATGCTTCAGATCTTACAGCTTTCAGCGAAGTAACATTCGACTGTCATCCAGGACAGGTTTTCTCATATGAAAAGTTACAAGGTAACTCGGTAATATTTTTGTACCTTTTTATGAGGAATCACTCGTTTTTTGTAATTTTATTCAAGAAAAATCAACTATGAAGCGTCCACATTTGAATAGTCTAGAAATTGGCTAAACGTCATTGAATTTATCACTGATTTGTCTCATAATTGAAATATTTTTTGTTCCCCAGGGAAAAAGAAAAAATTCTGATATTCTGATCGAAATGAAAAAATAAAAAGCGAGAATACTCACACCAATATCAGCAAGGCACAAAATTAATAATCCAAGAACAATTGGGATCGACATGATTGTACGTTTCGAGAGTTTTTTATAATCGAGAAATAACGAGTAGTGATTTTGGAAAACGTGGAAACAAGTCTATTCCGTTCAAAGTAAACTTGGCCTATGAAGCTCGAAATCGTACAGTCACTCGCTTTTTATAGGTTTGAAACGTAATGGAACTAATAATCGGTTCTCTTGCCTGGGATGACATTAAGAGCCAATCGTTAAAAAGTAAATATACCTTGTTGTAAGGAACATGAGACGAAAACGAAAAATTCCCGGTTGCAGAATGACTCTGCGCAACAAGGTATCAAAATGAAACTCGAATGGAATATCTCGATTCGCATTAATCCGAACTAATTAAAAACAGAAACGGTAACAATTATTTTATCCACGATCCGGGACGAAAAACTTCTTCGAAACTTTTTTCTTGATTAAATTAATATCAAAAAATTCATTTCGTACAATACTTTTTATACAAAAACATTATATTGCACACTATTATGCCATACTTTGCACTAATTTCCGTTTTCAGCCTCTCAGGCATGGAATGATTTGATTTGCAATCGCGAGATATGTTACACGTTGCTTAGAACTAAAGTATAAAGAAATTATCGATTAAAGGAAAAATAACCTGAATTCGAGATCGCGTAAAAAATTTGTGATGTTATTTTTATCAATTTTTCTTCCAATAGGTTTTCACTTGTTAAAATTTCAGGATGGCCATTATTTATTCATTGTCAATAGAAGCGGAACACTTCAAGTTAGAGCAAAGACTGTAGGACCGATTTTGTAGGGCATGAAATTTCCAGCAAAAAAGTTATCAGACTTTTTTGTCTTCAGTAGATGAGCCCCGAAATCAGAATCGCTCTGTTGTCGAAAATTGCAATTTTTCTTTGACTTTCGTTCGAACCACTTCGAGGAGGACTGATCTACCGAGAATAGGAAAATTTGTGTCGACAACTTCTTTGAAGAAAATTTCGTCCTCAAAAACTTTGATCCTGAGAAGTTTTCTTCTATCTGCAATCATTTCAGCAGCATCCCTCAAACCAACCATTACATTAGAAAGAAGCACTTGGATGGATAATCCAATTTTTTTATACAGAAATTCTAATCTTTGATAATTATCTTATCATACATTAATAATGTACTTAGTCCAAGCATATTAAATAATCGAAATTGATTATTTGAAATCTTAATTGTGCTTAAAGTTCTCATAATTATCAGAAGAAAAAAAAATAAATCGTTGTATGTACAAATAAAACGAAGTCTGCATAGTTGGAGAATAATAAAAGTTTCCACGTGAATGCACAAATCTGGTCAATAACTAAACTGAGCCAGTTCCAACTAATGAAAGTTTTTAACGCAAAAAAAAGTTTCACTGTAGCGTTGCAAACTTCAGTACCATGTCAGTTAATTTGGAAGTTATGTACAGTTGTTGCGTGTGCCATCCGTTATGAGATTTGACTGAGTATCATTAGTTTTTAGTCTATTTTCACTTCATCAGTTCTTTCTTTAGCGCTGGTTTATCTTTGCCGTAAAGAGCGTCCAACAGCAATCCTGTGAATACAATGATAGTGCCAATCCATTGTCTGGGAAGTAAATTGTTGCCGAACAAAAGCACCGAACCCAAGACAGTGAAGAATTTTCTGGTCGTTGTCATGATCGAGCAAGGCAATGGTCCGAAATCAGCGACGGTTAGGAATATGAAATATTGGCCCAATGCTCCCGCCAAGGAAAAAGTCATGATGTCCCAAAGAGTGTTCGGATGCCTTTGCAGGAATCGTACAAATTCCAAGAGCTCTCCAGACACAAGAATCACTGCTCCGCTAAAGATTATCGACCACAAATTCATGTTCACCATCATGTGACCAGATTTGGTTTTGTGCTCCCCTCGCATTCTCTCCTGAACAGCACTCGTTAATCCATCCATCGTCAATGACAGCAGCAACAAGAATTCACCAATTCCAATTTGACCATCTGACTGCTTCGCCGATGATTTGCCATCTTTGTACATGAAAACTATCACTCCGATGACAATTAGGAGTACAAACAAATATTTTTTCATCGGGTAAACCTGAAACACATTTTATTTTCGTTCATTATTCAATCTCGAATATAAAGAAAAATTGCATACTCGATTCATTTGTGAAACAAAATAAATTGCTGGTGAACAAATCCTTTTGTCTTCTACTGAAGGAGATTCATGTTACTATGAGAAAAATAATTGTACCAAGTTATAGAACTATTCATTTAAATAAACTGTTGACCGGGATCATTAATTTTTATTCATACTAAACGGAATCCAACTACGATTACTAATTAAGGAGAATAATCGTAATTGAACAAAACTTTTGTTCTAATTAAAATTTTGTGTTCATTGAATGTAATGACAATGAGAAACCAATTTCTGACAGAAGAAATTCTATCTCTTGATCATTGAGGATTACCAATTTGAGTATTCTCTAAACCAGAAAAATAAATTTTGTTGTAGGGATACAAACTTTGAGCATTCAAAATAGGAGAATATTTAGATAAATATTTTATTTATAGATAGACAATTTTTCGAATTATTGATCAGTTTTTGATGACTTTATCATCCATTTGTATATGAGTTTTCATGTGCCTTTTCAAGTCAACATTCTCAATCAATATAGACAACAAAATCTTGAAAACAGTAAGCACTGTTTTTGAGATCATTCTCAAACTGAATCTCCCCCAATCTTTGGCTCAAATAACTTTTGCTGACTCTCGTTCCTTGTACTTTACAGGATTTTTTCAAGTAATGTAGAACAATGAATTCTGTCAAAATATGCTACAAATATTTACAGAAATGTTTGAATTTGTGCTTAGAAAAAAAATTCAAATTTACCTTCCTTCCTAGAAGAACACCAAGAATCATAACAGGTATGGGTTTTCCGGCTTTTCCGACGACTTGGGTAGGGTAGCTGACAAATTGGAGTGCCATACTACTGCAAACCATTGCTAAGAAATACGTGAGTGAGGAAGTAGCATAATAAATGGTACGCGTCGTATCTTCGCCTTCTTTAATCGTGGCATATAAAACGGTTTTTGCGAACACATAATTAACGAGACACTGGAAGAACACAAGGGCGAACATGTAAGTGAATTTCTCCTTTTGATCACCATCTCCATACTGTCCTCTTGTTATTTTTTCTTGTAGAAGAGCAAAATAAAAATAACAAACAAATATGCCGGCAGCGCATAACAACAACTTTGAGTTTTTGTTGGCCGTCATTTGTATTTACTTTTTTCGAACACGAGCTAAACAATTGATTAACTTTGAAAACAGTATTGTTTTTGAAGTTGAACAGGTTATTCGAATGATAGAGGGAATAAATTTTTGACGAATAAGCGCAGCTGGCGTGGCTCAACGGCAGCTGACAAATTGTACGTAGCCGCGTATCCTCCGCGCTGCCATCTTTGAATTCCACAATTTTTTGCGCCTACGATCACCCACGTCACAACTAAAATCATAACCCATTCGATCATTTTCACGACAGATGGCGTTGTATGTGCTTTTGAGAGGCAAGCAACAACTTTGCGGTCGAGATACGAGTGTACACATCCGAGATCTGAGACGACTGTGCCGCAACCTTCCCTCTTTTTTTCAATAAAGAAAAATGTTTTTAAATACAATTGTAGAAAAAACAAAACTCCAACTTTGATTACAGTTGGATTTAATCGAACTGTCACAACTCATTGCAGCGGAAAAATCAAGTATGATCATCGTTTTTAAATTTTTTGTTGATCCTTATGAAAAATGATGGAAAGCCAAATGAAAGACGCCGTTCTCTCTTATCGCCTCATTTATTCTTGTGCTCCCAAACTCCATTTGTTTTTTTTTATTATATGCAATAGTCCATGGTTTCACGTTACAAAATATGTACAAATTTTTCAACGCTTTCTCTCTACATAGAGAAACTTATAACCAAATTCCAATTCGTAAAATTGCAGTCAATTACGAAGCACTCGAAGCACATCGAAATCCAAGATTTCCTGCAGAAGTATCAGGTGTGTTCTGGCTTCGTGCTGCACATCGGTAGCGATAGCAGTAACTTTCGTGGCAAAGATACGAGCCACCTTTTTTCACCCGCTCTTTGCCACTTTTTGGTCCCGTCTGAAAACCATAAAATGATTAAATAAAAAAAATAGTATTTTCATAACAGCAGTCATAGAAGTTAGTAATTGATAAAGTAATAAAATTCAAAAAAAATTGCTACGTTTTATGCTATAAATGATTTTTCTCTGTACACATTGAAAAATACTAACCGGATTTTTCTTTTTTTCATCAGTGTGTCGAGTGTACCACCAATCCGCTGTCCATTCCCAAACATTTCCCACGATATTATGAACCCCAAATTTATTCGGTGGATATTCAGTTACCGGAGCAGTCCCAACGAAGCCATCGTCTACAGTATTTTTCTCTGGAAATTTCCCCTGCCAGATATTCATCCTAAGAGATATACAATTTGTAAAAAAGATTTGGAAAGCAAGCATTTGCTCCCTTTCATTGATCTTCTGTAGAATACCAAATTATTGTAAATAATAATGAAAGAATAAAACTAGCATGAATGACAATTTTGTCAGAGAAATTTCTTTTTGGATAATTTTTTACCTGTGAACACCGTTAGGGGTGAGTTTGTTACCCCAAGGAAATAACCGATTGGAACGTCCACCTCTGCAAACATATTCCCATTCAGCTTCGGTCGGCAAACGTTTTCCAAGCCATTTGCAGTAAGCAACAGCATCGTCCCAAGAAACATGGATCACTGGATGATCCAATTTGTCTGTAAGACAATAGATTAACTCATAATTTCAAATTTTCCAAATCATTTGTTGTCAAATGGAAATTATCTTGGCAATTGTACTGATTGTGAGTTAAATTCTCTCAAAACTATCTAAAATGAAATAGTAAAAAATGGGAATATTTTCCCATTAGTATTAGTATTTAGTATGGATTAACTTCCCTTAATGAGATAGAAAGATTTGATTCTTATTTCAGAAAAGATATGTTTCAGCATGTTGATAGATAACACAAGCATACTAAAACCTTTGGAAAGTTTTAAAAATGATTGTAGGTAAGACGGAATTATCAATTAATTGAAGAACCCTGAGCATGCTTCATTTGTATCCATGTTCCTGAGTTGAACATGCCTTATCGAACCAAACATCGGTTATCTGAAAATGTTTTCTCGACATAGCAAAAATTTGTTTATGGTGCTGGGAGTCTGAAGAAAGCACACGCATATTTTTTTGAAGGAACTATCAGTAACAATGGTCTAAAATCAACCCTTTTTTTTACCCCAATTTTCTTACATGTAATATTAGAATCAGGCCCTTCCGGATGTCGCCAATCAGCGCCTTTGACAGGGAGCCACCAAGGAGCATGAGCAACGGCCTGATCAATTTTGGCTTTAGCACTGTCACTCATTAAACCATCAAAAACGAAAGAATCCCCCATTTTTTCAGCTTCAGTCAAATATTTTTTTTCCTCAACAAATTCTTGAAAATCTTTATTACTAACTTCATATTTATCGATGTAAAAATCGTCCAAAGTGACTTTTCTCTCAGGACCTTCACCATCGACTTTAAAAATCGGTTTGTTCGTCCCCATTGTAAAAGTTCCACCCTTTATAAAAACCATATTTTCTTTTGTCGGGCTTGTCCACAGAGATTTTGCAGCTGGTTCATTTTCACACTTGTCATCATTTTTTAAACACTTAAAATTATCTTCGGTCTCTGATTGATCGTTTTTTTCACGATTTAAATTTCTGCCACACCCACACTCGCCGGTTTTCTCGTCCGGCGTGGCAATGCATGAAATAATTGTAAACAATAATAAAAATACGAAAAAATTCTTTTTCAAAGTCATTTTGTACGGAACACGTAAGCACAAGTTAATCGAGACTGTTCGATTTCGTCATCGAGATATCGAGTATTTTTCATCAAGATAATCATTCAAGCGAATCTTGAGATTGGGCACATTTTTAACCGGAATCCATGATTGAGTGTTCCACCTATCCACCTATCAGCTGATTGAGAGCCATAGTTCGGGAAACATAATTCAAATTCAAATTCATGGATAAGTCCATTATTATGAACTACAAAAAATGATTAAAAATTGGCTTCTATGTGCCTAGAAAAGTTATAAAATTAGTAATTACATTATTTTCATGAATTTGGATATTTATTCATACTCAGTCGGAATGGATAATTACGGAGAGCAAAGATTACCGATCATCGATCAAGAAAACTGCTACACTATATTAATTCGTACATATTTAAAAATTGAATAGAAACAACAATTACTACAGCTTCCAAGATTACCCTGTATTTCTTAGTTATTCAAAATACATAATTGAGCTATTAAATAAATGTACATTCCAGCAAGCAAAATCGATAGAATTTTCTACAGACGTTATAGAGGAGAATGCACTAAAAGACTTTCTCCACATTTTATCCTCGACTTCACCTCGAGAAAAACAAATCACCGGGAATTAAAATAATTTCTGCAGAGGAGCGATTCGCGAAGAGAGGAAACTTGAGTTCGTGTCGGCTGCGAGGAGAATACGATCTGTCAACAGCACTCGCGTGTTTTTCGAAACATACAAATTTTCACTTTCGTTCCACCACCACACATACATGCAGCCACCATATTAGCAAGGAGGAATCGATAAACAAACACGAATCAGGTTGAATTAATCAATCAATATTCGACGCGTACGAATGAAAGCTCGATGAGCAAAAAATGTTTTTTTTCCAAATCAACATTTCGAGGAATCGGTTGAGTGTCTGAGACTCCCTAATTTAATTTTGTAACTAAAATAAAAAAAGAAAATAAGAAAGGTTCCTCAGAATTAAACAAGAGCCCTAAAAGTCCCTAGACATTTGTACGTTTTTTTGCTGCCCTTGGCTCCATGCTGATTGGCTAGAACGATGGCCTCGCTTTTGTCACCGGACGAAGTTCAGATGAACGGAGCATTCGCAAACATCAATCTCATCGCGAGCAAAGTTTGGGCCTGCGGTGCTGAAGATAAATATCGAAAACTGAATCAATCGTTGTGGCTTCAGGTATGAGAAAGAATGACTAAACTTCTGAATAGAACGTTACCTTAGAAAAAATAAAAAGAAAAATCAATCGTAAAAAAAGGCCTCGAAATATTTGTGGGGACACGAGAGTTTGGTGAAACTCGAAAAATTTATGTTCCCTCGGTTGGTTAGAACTGTAAATTGAGCGAGACGTACAATGGGAAGAACGCAAAGAGGCCGAGAGTACGAGATGTAATACCGGCTTCGCGATTGGCTCAATATGGCAATTACGAATACAACGAAGAACGTGAAAAAATGTACAATTACGATGTGTCTAACTACGACGAGTGGAATTTCGAGATAAGTCACGAAGCAGGGGAGAAAAAAGAATCTCTGTACGAGGTAGAAGATATCAGCGGTTCTAACGTGGAGCCATGGTCGTTGAAGCAAGTCGAACTTTGTTTTTTGAGGTTAAAGTCGATGCCAACGACGCCATTATTGGCGGGAAAAAATCAGCAATTGCACGACGACGATAATGGTTAGTACGCTCGAGCCGAGTTAGCCGAAAATAGGCAAAATATTAGTTAATTAAAGAGCAGACAAACCCAAACAATAAAACGAATCAAAAACGAAACAAAACAAAAATGATGCAGGAAAATACACGACGATCCCTTACACGATCGAGGACGCCAACGAGTTGCAATTGCAATCAAGAATAACGAGCAAACTCGTAAAAGATTTATGGACTTCGAGACGTGTCGATGATTCGACTCGAGAACAAAGATCATCGCTTGCGAATTATTACACCACACGATTCCTAAACGATGAAACAACGTTGCAGGATGATAAAAGTGCCAAAATACGACGCTATTGCGTCGACAAAAAAACAGAAATACGAAAAACGTATCAACAAAATTCTTACGCGCTTCGCAACGATAGAAATTACAACACAAAACGATCCAGTTTTTTCTATCCCGTTGCTATGAATTCGACGATAACAAATCGCCCCGTCGTTCCAATCCTTTGCCCGGAAGTTGCTGAATTTTTCCCGAAGGCTCCGCACATGATAAACGACGAAGAGCGACAGTCCATACAATATTTTCCCTCATCCGCTGAGCCCAGCTACAAAGAGGAATTATTTCCATACAACCAACCTCACTTCTCCACCTCTTCAAACTTCACTCACGTAAAGTTCATCCAAACTTTTTCTTTCATCTCTTTTATCCTAGATTCTTGCACTGGGGTGGAAAACGGCTTTCGTTTTCTCGACGAAATATTTGTTTTCTTGTTTTTGTTCTCGCTTCCTCGGATTTATTCCGTTCGAAGAATATTTCCTATCGAATTATGGACAAATATGTGACTAACTTTTGAATTTTTCACGAAATATACAACTCGATATCGATCACGCGTCAAACTCTGTTTTACTCAAAATCGATATCGCGAACAAGAAACGTTTTGTACTCTGTCGGGAAGATCGGAGAGTAGTTTTCGATCTCGTTGCGAAGTTTGTGCTCGGAAAACGAGATTGTAAGGATTTGAGGTTAAGGGAACGCGCACCGAGGAAGTGAAAAATAGTGACAAAAAACATTTTTTGGTGGCAACTACTGAAGCTGTTGAAGTGGAATTTTCTGGTGACGAGATGCGTTTTAAGAAATGTTTTCTCAAAACTTTTTTTTAAGGGGTCACACCTCAGCGACTGGCAGAAAAAAAGTATTTTTTCATTTTTCGTCGATTCAATGAATCGTGACGTTCAGAAATCAGTTTTTTCTCTAAATAGCAGCATAAAGAGGACGGAAAAATTTCGTTCGTGATTCGATATTACGATTCGATGAATCCGCGCAGCTTTTTAACGGATTTACCTTAAATTTCAGCGGTTTCTGTACAAATCGAATTCTCCCCAGAAATACGTTTGTTTAAAATCGGAGAAACGAATCTTTCGTTCGAACAACTTCGTTCGTGGAGTGTGCAGCAGTAACCTAACCTCACTTCAAATTTTCGAACTCAATTTTTTTGACCGCGAGTATAACGACGCAGCTTGTTTGTCACCGCGTTACAAAAATTTGCCTCGGAGAGTGAGAGTTTATCGGAATTTTCTTGAAAATCGATATTTTTCGAATCCGCTAGATTACGAAAAGACTTTGGTGCGTAATTCAATCGCAAACTTCCTAAAACCAGTTCGTAGTCCACGACAATAATAAAAAAGCGTTGCCTCAATAAAGCGGTCCAAAAGTGGTTCGAACCGGAAAAAAACAAAACCCGAACGCCCGAAAGGTCGCGCATGAAAAAATGTTTGTGCAAATTCTCGAAGGTCCTCGGCGAGGTAGGATTTAATAATACCGTTAAAATTTCAGAAGACGAGCGGCTTGGCAATCGCGGTATCGAATCCGACGAGTATAAACGCGTGGATCCGAGGTCCGACTCAGTGGATTCACAGGATAGGTCCACCGATCCAAATCCAAGTGCCGAGTTGCGGGACGATCGCCAGTCCTCCGATGTATTCGACGATGCAGCCGTTCTGTCCGGGCGTGGTGCACCGGCCGTTGAATTTCCACGAGAAAATCCTGTCAGCTCCGATGGGCGGGGGCTCCGGAGCGATTCCGGTGTACCAAAGGCCGAGCGAGCTTTACCAGGAGACGCCGCGTGGCAGGATGAAGAGCAGCCAGGGCGTGGACTTCAACAATTTGATTCTGCTGACGAAGAACGCGATGAAGGCGCGACGAAATCAGTCGAAGAACCCCCAGCAAGCGTCGAGTTTTATACTGGAGTCGAGGCAGCCGAATTTGAAGTCGGAGAGTGACGTTTTGCAGTGGCTGAACAAAGGATATCCGAAAAGAGCGCGCGAGTTTGGCAGGGTTAATTCGCTGGTTTCAGAGCTGGCGAGGTTCGAAGGGAAATGCGATATCGCGAGAGCCGGAGCCTCGCCCGGGGAGGAACGAGAAGAGGAGGAAGAGGAAGAAGCGACTGGGGGGAAGCTTAGGGAAGAGGGAGTTGAAGGAACCGTGGAGGAATCGTCGCAGGGATTGAGCCTGACGAAGAAACGTTTGTATCGAGATGTTCTGGCGAACGCAAGCTCGAGTGGAATCGTCATTGAGACCCTGCTCGACAAGCGTTACGACGAGCTGGAGCAACAAGCGATGGAGCAGTACAGAACTTCGGAAGAGTGTCTCGCGATACGTTACCAGGTCATACGTGCCTCATTGAGTCTTAGCAACAGCGCATTACACTCGCACGGGACACAAAATCGCTCTCTAATCATTGACGATATAATTGTTGTTTTGTTTCACCCGTACGTAGGAACTCGAGCGTCAAGGATTGGAGCAATACACGTACGGCGAGAGTTCTTCCGAGAGCATTAAATCACTGCGAGCCAAAACGTTTGCCGGTGAAAAAGAATTGAGAGAATTGATGGAGGGTGAGGCCAGAACGGAGGCGGACGAAAGCTCCATTTCCGCTCGACACAAGTCCGCTGAAACATTCGAAAAACCTCGCTATTTCAGCTCCACTCATAGCAACGAGGATTTCCGTTCAAATCAGCCCGACAAAGCAGGTTAAATCATCGTCGAAATTGTCCTTTCCGCGTGACAATCGATTAAGCGATTAAATACCCCACGAGAACGAATATGAAAACCAAAACACTGGCTCGTCAAGGTCCCGCCATCCGACCACCGGCCACTGTCCCGAGATCTCATTTTAAATGTGAGCCACTTTATCACACTCCACGACACGGATCCTTCCCGTACTCACGGGATAAATCCAACAGCAGCCAGAACTCTTATCTCGTTAGAGAAAATATTTGCACCCTAGATCGAACCGCTCCTCGACTCAACTCTAATGGAGCTTCCGGTGACAAGATCGAGGGACGAGGTAAACACGATTTTTCTCCTATGCGCTTAACCCTTACTAGTCACACCTCAAGTTTCTGGCGTAATAGTCACACGGAGTCCAAAGAGTACCCCACTCACTTTGGGGGACGATAAATAATTGAAAAACTGTAAAAAAAAATAAAATAAAAATACTCCAATGTATTTTGAACCTTTAAGAAACGACCGTAACGATTTTATTCGATTCGTGTTATTTTTAATATTAAAAAAAAATGTCAAAAAAAAAGAATGCAGGAAAAATGACTTTTTTCACAAAAATTGATGTAGAAATCGTAATTTTCAATTAAAAAAAACAAATCAAATCGTTCTATAAACCTGAGGAATCACGCTTTCAGGTAGTATTAGTTAAATTTGTCACGCTGGGATGGATCGGACCCCGGATCTTCGCACGGTCTGACTTGATCGACTACCAAAAGTAAACTAACGAGCCCTTTCAAATAATAACGATGAGGCTCTCTTCTCAAAGGTTCGAACTATCGACCGAGGGCACCACAAGTCCCATTTTCTCGAAATTTCTATTTGGTATCGTCGGTCGAAAAACGGCTGGGGTCCAATGTACCCCGTGTGACTATTAAGGGTTAGAACGCATTTTCCCGAAGCTTTCACAATTGTTCGATGAGCTTTTTGAGCGTTGCCTCGTCACGGACAGCTCAAAAGTTGGGCTCTCATGTTCCAAACGTTGGAACGCAACGAATCGTCGTTTCCTCCATTCGTCATTTATCCAAATTGATAAAATTTTTCACCCACTCAATTTTTCCAACGCGAATTAATGCTTTGGAATAATCGTGGCCAGGCACTGCACACGAATTGTTAACTTTGCTGCAGGAATTATTCATTTCTTGGCATCCCAACGACAAAAAGTTTAATTTTCCTCGAAAAATTGACTCGCTGCTGTACGGAAGCGTGGAAACTTGCAGAATCTTTCTCGTGAACTTTCCGGCACTTAGGGAAACCTCGGATATTGAGTTCGAAGCTGCAGGAGCAGCGACTTTTTCTCCTGGCCTCCTAACAGCATTTTTTACTCTCATCGTTAAATTTACGAGATCCCCTTTGACCGGTGTTCCGATTTTTTTTCACAACTTTCCTCAAACGTAGAAAATATTTGGATTTATGAGAAACGTCAAATTTTCGTACGATCAAAAATAGTAGCGCCCTAACTTAACTGTTTCTGGAGGTGACGAGTTCCGGATACAAGGCGCAATATTCATCAAAATACATGAGATAAAAGTCTGTGACGAGACGAGTGGCTTGAGGAGCGTTGAACGAATCTGTCAATAGTCCAAGTTCTGTCCGATAAATTTTCTAGTCTCTCAACTTTCGTATAGCAGATACAGACTTTTAAGGACCCTGTGAAACCTTCAGTTTGCTTCTCCCGGTTTTACGCGGATAGTTTCAAACTCGTTTAAACTTTAACCGGTAAAAAACGATTGAAAAAATATTGACCAGCCGAATCCTTGGCATATTCGAAGTCGCAGTAGCCGGAGATTCCTAAACTGACGTCCGGAAAACTGTGAAGCACGGTGTTCTGTGTCTGTGCCACGAAGGATTGAGGCCGTGTTACCACGGGGTCATCGTGACCCAGACAAAGCCGTTCTGCGCGCCTGAATCGAAAGCGACATTTTCGTTGACGTTTTGGCCAATCGCACGACGTTTTGGAATCGACGTCTGTGCTGCTGGCCGCGGGGCGCTCGTTCCAGCAAAATCACCAGCGAATAAAAAATTTTTTTAAATCGTCCATGCACGTGGACCGGTCCGGCTCTGAAATGTCCGAAAAATTACGAAAAAGTTATCGAAAGCTGCGAATTTTCATCGCTCGCCCGATGAAAATATTCGGAAAAGCCTCAGCTTTGGAAAGAATCCTGAAAAATAATGCTCCCGCGTTAAAAGTCCAAAGAATTGCTTCCTAATAATCCTAACAGCACGGATGAGACGAAGATTTCGATGAAATTGCAGTCGTCGCGCCGGCAGGGAGCGGGCGCGTGGTCCTGGTATCCCGAGTGAAGAAAACAGTGCCGTTGACGAGAGGTTTGTTCGGCGCGCTCGAGGAATGCGACGTTGGATTATAGGAAGGTGGTTTCGAAAAGCGTAGGAATAGCAAGCGGCGTCGTCGGCGGTGGTGGTCACGAGAAAGTTACGATTTTGCGTTCATCGACAAGAGCGCAACTTTGGCTCCCGAGTGAGTTTGTGGGGCTCAAAAATTCTACATATATTTATTTAATGTTACGAATAATGAGGACAGCATTTATGAAACTCGTTGAATCTATTTATTACGAAGTGCAGAGCGAGGGAGGTGCGCTGGATGAGTCGTGAAAATATAAACGAGAGAATGAAAATTGTGTGTCGAAGAAAAGAGCCGTGTCAGAGAGTATTACTCGGCAAATCCAACTGCTCGCCGCGAATAGCCGAGTGTTTTCGACTCTCTTCTTCTCATCCTCCTTCCACAAATATACATACGTATTTACCTTTACATCGAAGAACAACGCATTTAGTAGTTATACGTGTCGCACGAACGAATGGGTGGGTCGTCGGAATTTAAGAGAATTCTGGGTAATGTGCGGACATGTATATACCGAACATCGGTAAGCGCAGAATGGCAACGTCGCAACGTCATTATAAGCTGTAACCGCAGCCGATCCCAGAGTGCTCAGCAGGGAGGTGGAGTAGCTTCGGTCGCATAGCAACCGAGAGCCAAAGCTGGCGAGGTCAGAGCCATTATATGCTCTCGTGCCGAGGTCGCTGAGTTACGACGCCGGGGGCTCTAGACTATGAACAACGGACGCTGGTTCGTAAAGAGTATTTTTTCCTCCTTCTTTCTGTATCCTTTCGTGCTCTAATATTTTAACGTAACGCCTTTTCGAGCGATGTGTGGCACCGATTACGAATCAGAAAATAAATCAACTGCGGTGCGCCTTCGATTCGCGGCCGCCCGACGAACTTTGGACGAGAGTCAGAATCTTCCCAATCATCAGCTTTCTCTTTAGCGCGAGAGCTCGTTAATTATGATGTAACGCGTTAATCGTACAACTGAACATGTTCGAAAGTGCCGTTGGAAAGCTACCGAGCCCGTCTCCATTCTCCGGAACTTGTATTTTCTTTTGTTCCGTTCGAAGTTTAACTCGTGGTCACGGAGAGTTTTTTCGTGAACATTGCGAAACCGATATTGAAAAAAAAAAACCAAAAAAAAAAAACAAAAAACTAAGCGTTCGGATCGTCTCCGATCGTGGTCTCAATACAAAACCAAAATGTCGCGTTGTGCATTAAAACTATTAGAATCGTAATGCAGAAAGTACGGGTGCAAAAGTTCCAGGAACACATTTCCGTTACGAAGCCGTTAATGGACATGCGCGATTGTTGTTACGTTTGACTGAGTTTTGTAGAGGACGAGAGGAAAAGCGTGTGGCTGAGAAGCGAGCGAGGGAATGATGCCAAGCGCGTTCTTCATTCGGGAGGGCGAGCGCGCGCGGGTTGGGAGGGGCAGGGAGAGCAATTTTAGGAATGGAGTAGGGCGAGCAGGGGGTGGCGCGCAAAGTTGCTGCAGTCCTGCGTTGCCAACTCTCGAGAGCACAGAGTTTCAGGGCGAGAATACCGTGAGCTTGGAAAGCTACGGGGGCAGCTGGGAAACCGGGAGTGAAGCCCGACTGACGCTACTTACACATTCACCGTGCGCGTGTTTACCAAGAGACTGGAACATGTATTCGAGGCGTCCAATCGAGGAAAAGCGTCCCTCGGAGTTGGAGGTTTGAGGGGAAGCGAGTTCAACGGACGCAACGTATAATGCGGCTGTTGCGGACGTGGATTATGCTTTCCAAGGAATACGTTTATAACGGAACAAGCGACGAACAAACGTCACTGACGGGTGAACCAATTTGCAACGACCGAGCCCACCGTGTTATTTTATTCTTATACTGTGAAGAACTTATGCAACTGCACGAAATCCAGGCACACATTTTCCGATCAATATAGCCGATTCTGGGTAGCGATATCGACATAAAAATTACGTACGTTCCTTCTCCGTTTCCGCACCTCCTTGCGAATAACTATCGTCATACTCGGAGTCGTTAAATTCTACGTTATTATACTCATAAAAAAGCTATCTCCAGGACGAACGTTCGTTATTACGCGAGTTAACTGTCGTATTTTTACTAGTAGCGCGCATTAAAAGAGAAGTTAAATATGAGAAAGAAGTGCAGTAAAATAATTTGAATTGTAGCCGTAAAATGAGAAAAAGCTTTGAGGGAGACGCGATATTCATCGCGAGGCACGATTGTTATAATCCGGTCGTCGTTTGTGTTGGGGCGAATGGTGGAACACGAGAAAATGGAAAGACGAGTCAAGTTCCATAACGGTGTTACGTGTTAAGCAGGCTCAGCAGCTCTGCCCCCCTTCCAATTTAAATACATGCATAATTCTCGATAGGTTAAACTTAGGCAGACCTCGACAGACCTCGCACGGATCTTGGGACGTTGGTTAGCAGTCAGTAGTTTGGAATTGGTTAAATCTGCTACGTAATCGAACGAACGAAACCGAAGCGGCACGTCGGGCGAGCGTAGATTGGGGAAGGGAACTGCGGGAGGGGTGAGGGGATAGAGAAACTTGAACCAACAGCAGGAGGGAAAGAGGGCGAAGCAATTGGATACCTACTAGTTGGAAATTGCGCTTTCAGCCTTCGTCGTTCGTTTTGTTATATATGTTTTATGATGAAATTCGCTGGTTGTGTTGGCAGGGTGTGAGTGTCGAACGTGTTTGCACACACTCCGCGCACTGGTTTAGACGGTTACGGCGCATGCGCTTTACTCTGCGGCGAATTTTTCCGCTGGCCCGATTGGCCGAACCCCCACTCTACGGACGTACTCAGTTTGGCCTGAGCCCGGACGCGTTGGGTCGCTGTTATAATCATCATTTCACTCTGTCATGTTTATGCTCCCCCCGACGACCCTCCCATCCTTCGTTGTTTCCCCTCTCGGGCTTTGTGAGCTAAATCTCCGTCTCGCTCCATCTCGTAGAATTTAAACGGCAATTCCTCCGTTTTGTACTTGTTGGGAGAGAGCAGAAGCCCAAAACGTACCGCTTCAGCGAACCGAGCTCGTTCATATAACCGCTCTGCTCTCACGATGGCACTTGTGAATAATTGAGTAGGGGAGAGGAAAATTGAAAGAGCGAGAGAGAGAGAGAGAGGAGTAGTTTATGGGAAATACGGCGATCTGCGAATCTATCTTTGTTGACTTGGCTCTACATGTTCGTTTTGAGTAATAAAAAGAACAGCAACGGAGAAGGGAACGATGGGGGAGGAAAACTTGGATTCTGGGATCGAGAATAGACTCCTCCCAGGAAATATAAAACGGGGTTCGTCAGGGTGGGGCCGAGTTGGAAAGCTCTTCGTAGGGGAACTCACTCAAACACTCACAGTCATTTGCTCGCTCCCTCTTTCTATCTTACACACATACGCGCACACACACACACACTTTCTCTCTCGCGCGCGCTATCTTCCTCTTTCGATCCTTCGCTCTTGCACGATGTGGGTTTTGAGTACGGGCGAGAACTCGCGTCGAGGCAGCTTCCCGCGCGTCCTTAACACAAAGCAGAGCACGTTGTCTGGAACATAAAGGAAAAAATCGCGACTGAACGGGGCGGTAGAGATCGGCGGGGGCCCGAACAGTTGAGCCCGGTACTGACCGAAGTTAGCTGTTATTTTCACCATCTATTTCTTCATTCTCTTGCTCCTTCATTGTTACAATCGCGTTCCTTTCTTGCGCTTCTCTCTATCCCTCTCGCTGGTACTGTTGCTGTTCAGCAAGAATTTTGTTCCTCGATTACCAACTCCCGGGACACACAACACCCGATTGCAACGTCATAGAGAGGCCCGAGCACGGCTGCAGTCACAGTCGCATGCTCGCAGCCGCAGCAACAGTATCAACAGCAAGAGAAAGACAGATAAGGAGGGAGGGAAAGAGCGAGCAAGGAGGGAAACAAGAGTAACAATATAACAAGAGAATTGAATACTCAAAGGGCACAGCCATTTTTTCGACTGTTACGCCGAGCGAAGCAAGTTTTTATATTCAAGTTTTCTTGTTCTCTCTCCCCCCCTTTACCACTCCTTCACCTACACCTCTATTCAGTTTCCTTTTCTCTCCCTCCACTGTTGAACGCGGAACATTGTTGCGCTCGGACTCGCGCATTTGTGCTTCGTTACATAGTGAGAATCTCCGAACAATTACATATATTTTTGTTCTTGTCAGCCATTTTTTATACCCCAATGTACGACGACTGTCTTGTTCGGGAGAGGGCGACTCATGTGTATTTCGGAGGGACTAAACATTGGGAAAAAGACAATAAGGGCACTACTCAAAAAATAACTGAAACACTCAACTCAAATATTTATTTGCCCCCCCCCATTAATATTTCACTCACTCAACTCAACTGTTGAACTGTCTCTTACGCGCGTGTGCTACGCTTCTGTTTAGAGAGAGACGGAGACAAATATAAAACGCGGTGAAAATCAGAATTATGATTTATATACACATTTGTTCGTGTGCGTTCGCATCAACATGTTGAATTTTTGACAACTGGTGATAGATGTCTATAATAAATTATTTGTGCTACTTTTTTCGGAAGAAGGAAAAAAATGTCAAAATCGTTATTCGCAGATCTCTTTTTCATCACTTGAAAAAAATGTTTTTATGAATTTTTACTCAATTTGACAGTTCTTAAGATACTGAGAATTTTCTGCATGTTTTTTTTTTAATTCAATACAAATTTTAACTTTTAATTTATAATTTTCATTTGTATAAATCTTATTTTGTAGATTCTCAGCAAAGAGTGAATGAAACATAAGCGCTTTCTCACTGCATATGAAATAAAAACGCTCGAATGCTTTTTCGAGGAATTCACTGTCGCTGTTCTTCATTATTTCTCAACCGATGCGACAACAATGACCGTAAGTTTTCTAAGTTTTATTCAGATTGGAAACAAAAGCTTTGTCACTGTGAAGGAAGCTTGAGAGTATGGTTTCTTTTGTAGATCGGCGATGAACAGTCCATTGGAGCATAATTTCAAAGACTACAATTGTAAAAATTCTATTATTATTGAAGAAGACCCTACTGCAAATAACTCACCAGAAGCCGGTAGGTAGAATTTCATTTTACAAAGTATTACGGCTACAGTGTTGAGTAGTGAAAACGTATAATTTATTTATTAGCGTATTCAAAGTCCCTACACATTTCTCATTCCTGTGGACATCCCATATTGACAATTGTACAAATAGAATTCTTGAAACGTCAGAATTCAACAAATTATTTGTTATTTTTTTATTCATAATAAGGCAATGAACATGAAAGACTTGAATAATGAAAGATGTTTCCATGACAAACACAGGGATGATTCAATAGTACTGAATTGAGAAATTGTCACCTTTTTTGAGGTTATGTCGCACAGAAAATAATACCCAAGATTTTTTGGGATTTATTCTTGAATCCTCGTTCCACGTGAATCTTGTTTCGTGTAGATTTATTGAAATTCGAGTATCAAATAAAGAATATTCACTTCTGGATCCCCATACTTTCGTTAAATGATTGCGGTCACCTAACTCGGATATAACCTCAAAAAATGCGGGTGTATGTACAGGAAAAAAGATTACTAAACGATCGAAGCGCCTCGTTTTTTTTCTGAATTTAATTCAAAAATGCGGATTTCGAAACAAAAAATATATCACAAATGTCGTTAAAATATATATATTCGCGATGCTTTTGTGCGGAATGAGACCGGCCGGAACGTGATTGGAAAACGGTTGATATGCGAACCAAAAATTGCAATCACCACGACGGCCGTTTGTTATCGATTAATATTTCTTCTGACCATGGTGAGTTTTCAACTCTTCGCGAAATCTCGTGAAAATGGCCGTACCGCGAAACGCCTGTACACGTATGTATACGTATACGTTTGTAGATACGTGTATATATATTTTTAATCCTCGGAAAGCACGAGCCGACCGCGAACCGCCGATCGCGTGGTTCTTTTTTCTCCGGGTCGTGTTTATTTATCTCATTGTCTGGATTCTTCAACATTGTGATTTCACGACGATATCAATACTTTTTGAGTAAACACTAAAGCGGGTAATTCAATTGAAAAAGGAAATAAGTGAAATAAAAGTATCGAAGAAAGTCTAAAATTTGGTGAACAAACGTAAGGACTATAAAATCGGATAGTAAACAAGGGTGGAGGAGGTCGATCTCCAAACCCTTGTAGTACGAATGTAAACACTGCTTTACATTATCGAAAATAGTCATTTCGTAAAGTACAGCATCACTTTTTTTCTTCATATTACGAAACAGATGAACGAGATTACGAAAATTCGGTAGAAGATTTGCCAAAGTGCGAAATTTGCGGTGAAGAATTTGTCACAAAAAAGGATCTGCGATCCCACATTATCGTTCATTTGGGCGAACCAAGAATCGTTCTTAAACGGTGCTCTGGATTAAAGGCCTTGAAAAATAAAAAAGAAAAAGATACTTATTGGCTTGATCCTGGTACCAAGGGGTCCCTCAAATTGACTTTGAAAAAACATCAACTCGTTACGGGAGACACACTGAAACTTAAACTTAAAAAATCTTCAAAGACAAAAGATTTTGCGGTTGTCAAAAGCCAGCTGGAACTGGAGCACAAAGAGGAAGCAAGCGACTCTGAGGAAGTGGCAGGAGATACGGATAATGTGCAGATGGATGATAAAGAAAGAGAAGAAGAGACGGATCAACAATCTTATGAAAATGTGATAGTTAACGAGGGGGTACGTGAGCAGACAGTGATTTTTTATTCTCAACATTTATAAAAGTTGTCATTCATGAATACTTACATGGGGCAAATTGGTTATATCAATTTTGCCGTTGTCATGCATAAGTTTACCGTTGTACACTCGATATAAATATACTTTGCATCGCTGAATTATGAATACATTTGAATGGAAAGTATTAATGTGGGATTTAGGAGTTGCTAGAAATATTGGAGTGGTGAGAAAAAATGAGACAATAAAAATGAGATTTGATTCGTACTATAGAGATGTCAGTATTCTTGGAATTTTTGCAAAAATATTCCATTATCAGGTTTCAAAACATGAAGCTGTAAAAAAATTGTAATCATTTAAAAAACTAAAACATTAGCGAATGAAAATTTGATATTTTGAAAGGTTTTCATCAATGAATTTCCATTTTTTCTTCACAGGAAGGTTACGAGAACGAAGAGGACGAAAATTATGATGAAGACGAAATCAGTAATCCATTGGAGGACAATGAAATAGCATCCTTAGAAGCAAATGAGGGTGATTCCGGAGTTGGTAGTGATATGGCAAATCCTTCAGAACGAGAAGATCAGAACGTGGACGATCTTCAGGCAGTGGGAGAAAGATCTTTTATCAATAATAGACACGCTAGCACAGCAGAGGAGAACGAGCCTGAAGACACAGATGCCCTTGAAGCTACTTGCCGTGAAACAATAGAGAACTTGAAAAAACTTGGCGAACACTCCAGGTTCAATGAATTTTCTTATTCTCAATATCCATTAAATTATTTAATTCTAAGAAAATTTTTATGAAAATCACTTAGGGAACCGCAAGCCTTAAAATGCAAATCTGATGAAAAGTTTATTCATGGAACAAGAGTTCAAAAGTTCATAGGAAACAAATATTTCAATGTTTTTTGTAGAACAGAATTTTTATACTTCGTCAAAGACGAGAATTTGAAAATTCGACGTTGATTTAACAGTTCCAGGAGTTTGAGCAATCTCGGCATATTGCAAGGTGCTGATGATGACAACTCGATGGAGCCGGTGAACATGACCCAGAACATAGACGAAGAATCAGCTCTGAGTAACTTATCAAAATCCTCATCCTATTCGCTACGTTCAGGAAACGATGGGGAATCACCTCGAAGAAGAGAAGGAGGAATCGAAGTTGGAGATGCGTCGTGTGATCGATCACCGGAGGAAAGTAATAATTTTAGTTGGAATCATTTGTCGGAGGATTTATCGCGTAAGAGTGCTGAAGAGCAGGAGGAAGACCGAAGTAAAGACGACGATTCGCCGGTGAACGGTGGTGGTGACAACAATTTGGACGGTGCGGGTTCGTTGTTGCAAAACTTTCTGATAGAGCATCAGCGTAGAAATCAGAATGAGAGGACAATGGCGAACACTTTGCCGCTGGTTGAGACGGAGTACGTGTCTCTGGAGAAGCTTGCGGAGACGGTGAGCACGTGTCGTGTTTGTAACGAGAAATTTCGCGACATAGCACAACTGGACGAGCACAGATCAACGGCAGGACATTATCAGTGCAATTCATCGGAATGTTCGAGTCTGATATTTACAACGTCGATCGAATTGTCGATGCACAAATCCCAGGCGCACGGGAAATCAATCTCGCCGCACATAAGTAGAAACTCGCCGCATTTGAACGAGGGCTCGCCGCACGTCAATCGCAATTCGCCACACATTTTGTCCTCCGGCTCTAACACAAATTCTCCCCACGGAGTTTCCCTTGGTTCACCCAATACTTCCGGTGTACCTCACATGAATTCACCCCTCGCTTCGCCCCACAATACCCACTCTCCGCATCACATACAATCTCCTCATCATCACACGCATTCGCCCACTTACAATCCCGCCGCTCATTTGAACAATCCTGCCCAACAGGCCGCGATCACTCCCGTTAATTTCGAACAATTGCCCGCTCCTGTCCAACAATTAGCCCAACAAGTTCAACGTATGCCGTTACCCACTTTGCCACCTGGTGCCAACACCATGATTCCTGGAGCCAATTACTACGCACAACCTCCCGGAAGACCTCCTCCCATGTACCGTATGACCGGAGCTCCTCAACCCATGCATTATCCTCCTCATATCGCTCATTTGTATCCACCCTATGGTCCGGCTCCTGGCGCTTATCCCATGCCTGGACCTCCGCCACCTCAGATGCATCCTCAAATGAATCATCAACAGCAAATTCCTCGGAATCGATATCCGACGCATATCCAAAATCCTCGGTGAGTTTAACTTCTGACTTTCTATTTTTCGAGTCGTTCCAATAAGTACTCGTGCCGTAAAACTTCTCTACACTTGTATCGAAGCGGTGGCTGGTTGCAAATTTCAAATAACAATTGTTTCGAATCTTTTTATTGTGAACTCATTTTACATGACTATGAAGAGTATCAAAATCTTTGAATAAGTTTCCCTTATCGAGCAGTCACCATCGTGGTTTCAAGAGACCTGTCAGAATTTCAGACTCGTTTGTCTCTGAATGAAACGATTTGTATTTCAAATTTGTTAAATAATATAATTGTTCGAACATGGAATGGATATTCATATTCTCCGTAGAAAGTATTCGTGTTCTCCAGTCCTCTACTCCCGAACCCATGAAAAATGGAAAACAAACAGTTTTTTTTTCAAATTTTTAAAAATCTTCAAGCAAAATGTTATGCCCGTTGGCTTGGCTTCTTATACGGAGTACCCACCATTTATGACTAAAAGAATGATGTGTCCACTATACAGTGGGCCTACCCGTATAGAGTCTAATGTGCTGAATCTAATTTTGGTCTAGTTAACAAACAATTGAGTGAATTGGGTATTTTGCATATGTTAGATGAGAATGAAATTTTGGAGAAAAACAGCGGCGTAATATTTTTTTGCAGTTTGTCATTGAGTCCCTGATTAAGAAGAAATACAAAAAATTATTTGGAGGACGTTGGAGAACTTGGTTAACAAAAACAATGCACAGTATTTGAAATATCGTTTCGAGAGTAAAATTCCAATAATAATAATGTTTCTTGAATCGTTTGCAGAGCCCCACGGATTCCGCAATTAGCGTCAGCTCCCCGTCAACGTATGAAAAGGCCTTTGCAGCCGTCACAGCACCCTCTCCAACAGCAACAGCAGCAACGTACCAGTGAAATTTCGTCGAAACAGAGGCGAATGGATCTTTTGTTGCCCGACAGAAACGAAGATTCCGACTGCCATGTGATCGCGCAACAGAAGCGTAACGACGGTCTTCCGGTGATACAAAACGTTCAGGGAGCTGCGGTTCAGCAGACGAATCGAAACGACTCGACCATTCATTTGACCGATTCGATAACGTTAAGCGTTCGTCAACCGGCTGGTAAGTTAATTGATAATTGTCAAAAGTAGCGCAGCTTTCAATCTGTTTATAAAAATTTCAATTGTCACTAAAATATATTGAAAATATTCAGGCTCGAATTCAGCTCAAGTTCCGAGTCCTGCTAGCGGCGGAACCCCGAAAAAACCGGATCCCAAAGCAGTGGCAAACGTTTTGGCGGCTCGAGGAATAACTGTCACTCCTGCGGCGAGCAAAAACAAATCAAACGACTCCCAAAAACAATCAGCCTCGCAACAACAACCACAATCGCAACAGAGACAATCGAACGCGGCAGCTCCTCCCTCGGCTGTAAACGTCACCGCGTTGAATCTCAACTCCGCCATCTCAATTATTCCCGCCAGTTCCCAGAGGAAACAACAAGAGGCTCAGCAGCAGCAACAACATCAACAACAATCGCAACAACAACAACCACAAACGCAGACGCAATTCGCCGTGCCTCAAAACAAACACCCACCACAGAGTAAACAGCAATCTTCGAACGACGTTGAACGTCCCCCGAGACCTCCGACGGTCGACCTCACTCAAGATACCCCTCCTACTGCTCCTGTTGTTAGAAGAGGCAGACCACCTAGGTTCGATTCTTTTTTTACACTCACAAATAATGAAGCATTTACTGAAAGACAATTTTTCGAAAGCTCTTTATGTTCAATTTTCTCATGTAAGATTTTCCTAGGATACATTTTTTGACGTGAAACCCCCCTTTCGATTTATTGTTTTTTGGTTGGAGAGGAATTTTCCTATATCTGTTCCATGCACGTTGAAACGATATTGAATGAAATGATTTTTGTCATATATTCCAATATTAATGAGTTTAAAATAGTCGATTAGTAATTTTCCAGAAATATTGCTAATCTAAACAATTATTCATTTAAATATTAATAAATTTAACAGCAATTATTTGAACGTAAGTCGAGGCTCTACTTTTAACTATGCTCTTAAATATTTTATGAATTCAAGATCATTACGTTGTACGGTGAAGTGTAATCAACTCGTGTAGAATTCGTTTTATCATAATAGTGATTCTATTGATTATTGTTTACAGAGCTATGTTGACTTGCCAAGTATGCGATAAAATTTTCCCGAATCAAGAAATGCTGAGCCAGCATATGGCGACTCATCGAACAACGAACAAATTGCTACACAAGTACGTACAGCACTTTCTGGTTCCATCATAGAAAAAAAACGACAGGTTTTTTTTTCATACACGCGTAAATTTGACACGTCCAACCGAGAACATTTAGATTTCATTTATGTAGATAGTGAAACAGACATTCGTGTAAATACTCGTGTACAAAGTTTTGCTTAATGGAGAAGCATTTATATAACGCTATGCTTATTCGCTGTTCTTTTTTTTATGTATTCAGTTGATTGATAAGTAAAATGTTTCGGGCTTTGCTTTCATCATAAAATAGAATTGAAATTTATGATTAATGATATACGAACGGAAAATTCCTACAAATTTGATCTACATTAATGCTGAAATAGTATTTTAAAATATCTTTAAATTTTATCATTTTTTTCTCTAATCGGATAATCTAAAATATAATATTCTTATTGATATTTTTGTTCTATATTTTTTGCTTTCATATTGAAATTTGAAGTGTTAACTTGAGAGTATGGCTTAGTCAATATCTTGCCCCCTCAAGTGCGCGGGCGATAGTCGTAAATTTCGAAAATGAAACTTTTTATCATACCAAAGGTAAAGAACTTCTTTTTGTAACAAGTAAACGGTATCGAGAAATTTCAACTTTGAAAATTAGAAACGTGTTTAGTTGACTGATTCATACTCTTAAGAAAATTTCAAAAAAATCTTTTCTAATGACATGACTATGAAATAATAATGAAAATAATTTGTTTTTCAATTTTTTTAAAAAAAGGTGCAATCTGTGTCCAGCCCAATATCCAACGGGACAAGCTCTGGCAATGCACAAGCAAACGTATCACAAGGAGGTGGATGCGTATCCGCCGAACGGTGGAATCGAGTTGGCGATTCCTGTAGTAGATTTGAAATCTCCTCAAGTATTGAACAGGTTGACGAATCTAGGAATACAAAGCTTCATACCGTTATCACAGCTTAGTGCCCAAACCGGTGGTTATTTCGGTTTGCCAATAATAACCATAGATGGAGCGAGAAATCCGAATGCTTGTAATCTCGGTGCGCTCGGTGCTACTTCTATCCTTAGTTTAGGACCACTGAAACATCTCTCAAACAGATAACTGTGGTCACCTTATTAGCGTTTCCCCTTTACACGCACCCTCGTATATATGCGAATGTATAAAAAACGTTGATACTACATTTTTATACTGGAAAAGCGAATTTTCACAAATCTATACAAGAAATTTCAAAGTTTGGCTACCGTCCTTTGAAATTCGCTCAGGTCTCTCTTTTTTTTTCCAAAATGAAAAAAGCTTTAAAGATTAACACGTTCATTGATTTTTAATTCGTTTTTCGTTATTCTCACAAAAGTTTCTCTTTTCACTAATCATTGAAAATTTCATATTACTTTATTACTACGGTGTGTTAAAAATTGTTCCCAAAACTTTCCTACCAATTATATGAGCAGGTGAACAAAAAGATAATATTTATATGGATGTTACTCAGAATCTCCTAGATTCAATGGTTAATTTTGTAAACGTGAGTTTAGAACTGAATTTTGAATCGAAAAGTTGCTTGTAGTTAAGTTTTCAAATATTAGCACTTCTACCATATATAATTTTTGTAGGGCATCAAATTTCCTGAAAAAAAATGTTCCTCGTCACGTATGTCTATTTTTTAGTAATGCATCTGTCAGGGTATTCGCCAAACTGCTTGGTTTTTGAAAAGCTGCAAGTTTTGATCCCGAAGTTCTTTCTAATTTGCCCTCAAAACTAAATTGGCAAAGATAGAAAAATGACATCAGAGGCTTTTTTTTAAATTTCATTTCTCTCTACAAAATTGGTGTCATGCAATTTTGCTCATTCTCTGATCATTTACAGTGCCCACGATAGAAGCTAATGAAATTGAGATTAATGCTTTCGATTCGAGATTCGATTCTAAACTTAAATTTATATTGCTGACCACAAAGCCAGGAATATCTTGTTTATATGTACGCAGAGATCATAACAGTGTAAAAAGGGCTTGATTTAAAAAAAAATGCCAATAGAATTAAAATGCAAAGACGTTTTTGCCCTTTTGAGGATATAGGCCAGAACTGACTTAATTAATATATCATCGTGTAAATATTTGTACGATATAAGTATACGTATGTAAATGCACGGAAAAATATCGTGTTTAAACAAAAAAAAAAAGAGAGAAAAAAGAAAATACGAAAATGCTAATGTGCAAAAAAAGGAACTTGAAAGGTTTCGGTTGTTAAAATCGTTCTACGGCAATGAAATTTGCTCCTCTTATTTGTTTTCAGCTCCGTCAAATCTCATTGCTGTAGAATCGATACCTATCCCACGTTTCATTTATGTTGAGTCTTTCCTTAAATTAAGTTTTATTATGTGAAGACAAGAAACAAAGAGCATGTCTACGCTGTTCGACATGTTTTTTTAATCATTCAGTATTTTGTGCGATACTCGCGACATGTTGAAAGGAAATATATATCTAATATGAAAATATAATTTCGTAAAATAACGCTCAAACTTCTTTCTTTTATTTCACATTATTAATGGCTTTTTTTTCATTTAGTGTCATCGTCATAAACTTTTTACACAGCCAGGGAAAAATTGGTAAACGAAGAATCGTAGGAATTGAGAAAATCAGTTTCGTATTGAAAAGCAGTCGGAAACATCTTCAATGAGGCACGAAAATGGACAAATTTTTCCAGATGAAAAACAGTATGAAGTTTGAAAAGTAAAAAAATACATTTCTTAAGTTTATGTACGAAACATTCCCTAAAAATATTATTCGAAAGATTTCGAGAAAAAAAATGATAAAGTTTCAGCAGATGGCGTTACTGAGCCTTTCACCGCGCCACCTGTCAGATTTTTATCGTACTCAAATCACGGGTTGACATCAATAACAAATATACTTATCTACTTGCCATTTACACCATTCGATTGTCAAATAATTAAATTAGAAAATATTGTCAGCCCTTTAACAGAAAGGAAGTGACTTAAAGTTTGAGCAACTGAAAATCCGATTGTGCATTTCTATTGCTGAGTCAGAAATGACAATTGAATGACAAAAAAAAGTGTTATCTCCTTACAAATTATTTGCTTTATAGTAAAACAAGTTAGTTTCTGTTATAATACTGTTATTATGGAATACGAACGATAAGTCAATATGTTTGGAACGTTGCGAAGTAAATTCCAGACGGTGCAAGATGGAATATCCGCAAGGTTTGTCAAGATAACTTCCCATTTATTATGAAAAAAAGAATAAATTTGAGTAATTTGGAGGTTTTTTTCAGTATTAGGGGTTTGACCATTGCTGAGGGTCAAAACCCAAAAAATCGAACTCGCAGCTCAAACAATGTGAGTTACGATGCTGGTGCTGATGTCTTACATCATTTTCAAGTACAGTGGAATCAACTGCACGAATTGGCAGAAGATAATGCTAGCAAAGCTCTCTACGTTGATAACTTGGTCACCGGAATTTATGAGAAACTCGATCATGAATGGAATAGCATTACTCGACTCAATGCAACTCTTGCCTCCATACCAAAGATTAATAACGAGATTCAAAATTTAATGGACCAAATTGGTATGTCAAATATGTGATTTACTCATTTTTCTTTCTAGTCATTTCAATTTCATATTTTCAATCGTTTTTTGACTGTTTTATAATTAAAATTTGTACCTTAATACAGCAGTTCCTTGATTTTGAGTAATTAATGTACAATCTATATTTATTTGAACCTATCGACGTCGTTCCCCAGTAAATACAGTTGAGAAGAATGTGACCGAGTGGAATCCTGTAGAGTTGGATTAGAAATTGTGGGAGACTTTGTTTTAAGGGCTGTTTCGCTGATAATCAATTATTGATAAATTTCGTGATTTAGGAACTCTGGCTGAAGCTTTTGATGAAGTTGAAGCCGCTCTCTTCAGGCTGGAAGATCTTAATGAAACTCTAGAATTACAGAGCAGACAACTGGATCATCGATTTCAGTTGGCTTTGTACAAAGAGAAAAAACTCTCCGAATTGGATTCCACCAGAGGTAATTAATTTTCGAATCTATCTTATAAATTTCCAATATGTATTGCCACATCTCCCTATTCACATTTTTTCCTGTCATTTACTATCAGGGAACTCCATAAATTCTCTAATTTTTATTTTTCCTCATAAATTTTTCACATTTTCATGAAATTATTGTCTGCAGCAAAATTGGCAACTCAACATTCTCAAAGAGTAATGCAGCAAGAGTTGAAGGAACAAAAAATTCTTAAAGAGCGGCAAGAAACTTTTGAAGAATTCTTCCAAGACGAATTACAAGACTACAAGGCAACGGGTATGATACGACGTGAGTAAAAGAATTGCAAATCTGTGGTGGTTTTTTTGTAGAGCAGATGTGAATTGAGTTTAAAATAGTTTTTTCTCATTTTAGAAACTCCAACCGCTCAACAAGGACCAACGCTGGACAAAATAATTTTGGACACTGACACGACAGAATTCGACGAATTTCTTAACAGTTAAATGTTTTATAATGATTGTTACTATTTTTTTAGTGTACGAGATGCGTTATGCTTTTTGAGAAGTTTATTAGACTTTGAAAGAATATAGACTGATGGATGCAACACCCAAAAATTATCAGATCTCGACTATATTTATTAAAAATTCTCAAATTTTCCGAATGTCCTCCGATCCCCTTAATTTTTATTTTTTCGAATATCTTGTACTTGTAATCTTGGGCACAATTTTTTGGAGCCATTTCATTTAAATAGTCAGTCAAAATCAAGTGTCTAAAGAATATTCTCTTCTGATTGAATAATTGATTGAAAATATAAAAATTTAACAGAATGTTTGATCAAAATTTTTGATAACTTCAAAATTAAAGTAATTGATCCACCAATTTTTTGAAAACGATATTTTTTGTGCGAATATTTCCCTACGATGGTTTCCCATATTCACCATTCAAATTTAACCACAATGAATTACAGAAACGCAAATATCTGTATTTTAATATTTACTATATTTCTAATAATTCCTAATATTTCTAATTTTTTTAATGCAGATTTCAAAAAATAAATATTTCTCAAAAATTCGAAAAGAATATAATAATATGCGCGAATGTGAGCCGACTTCGGTGGAAACTTCATTGTCAGCCAACTTCAGGTCATCAATCGATTAATATTTCTGTGTGCAATGCGGTTTGCCTACGTGTAAAATAAGCATTGGAAAGAGCCTATTCCACTGAGCAGCCGGCACGGGAGTTTGACAGCTAGTCAGAGAACTTTTATTACTCCGTTTTTGACGTCGAATTCGAGGAACTGAATAATTCATTAATTACTTACGGGGCCAAAGTCCCATTGAAAAATTACTGTAAGTTGATCCAATAATAACATAACCTTGTTAGATACTTGAAAATTGAATGAAGTGCACTGTAATTTCAAATTTTTTCCGAAAAACGAGAAGAAACAATATTAATTTTTAGTTGTTATATTAATTAACTATAAACGATAATTAAGGAAAATGTTCAGATTTTAGAAAAAAATAGCAAAAAACCTACGAATTTGATCTCAAAAAATATTTCTTTATTCAGCAAGATGACTGTGAAAATCAAGGTAAAAGATAAATTGGAGAATGATACTTTGGATCTTAGCTGCTGCGATTTAGAAGATGTGCCTGTCAAAGAAATAGTAAGCAAATTATTTTTCTTTTTGAATAAGAGTATGAAGATGAAAACAAAAAATCCATTCCAATTAATTTACTTTTTCTTATTTAATTTCACAGGCTACCATTAAAAAAGGGACTCATTTGGATCTCTCCAATAATCAAATAGTTAGATTACCGGTAAGTAATTTCATGTTTTTATCTAAAACATGTTTCAGAGGTTGACATCTCAGCAATTTTTTTACTTCAAGAATTTTAATCAGCCGAATCTAGTGTTAGGAAATGGCAAAAAAAGATGTCTTTTCATTATAAATATACAAATTCTGAATAACCTTAAATTGATAATTAAAATACAAATGGATACACTATTATAAAAAATAATCCACAAACTCTGCTTCCACATCATTTTCATATTTACGAATTGAAAAATCACAATATAGAATAATACATAAAAAATAAAAACAAATGTTAATTGATAATTGAAAACATGTTTTCAGGATACATTTGTAACCCTTTCGCACATCGTAAAGTTAGATCTCAGTAAAAATTTGATAGAGGAACTTCCAGAAAATATTGGAGAATTGAGGCAGTTGAAACATTTGGACCTCTACAGTAATAAGGTAAATAAAAGAAAAAGTGAAATTGATAGTTGAGAAATTATTCAATCAAAAGTGTTATTTAATGAATTCAAGAAAGCGTTATATGATAATGAATTTGCTCACAGATCAGTAGGTTACCACTGAGTTTTGCCGAATTGAAGAATCTAAAATGGTTGGACTTGAAAGACAATCCGTTGACCGAAGTCCTTTCCGTTCTTGCGGGCCCTTGCAGCGACAATGTACAATGTCAAAAGTGTGCAGTGCTCGTAGTGTCTTACTACAATACTCTGAAACAATCGATTGCCGACAAAAAGGAAATTGCTATTAAAGCTGCCGGTAATGTTTGGGTTTATTCTGCAATGTTTCACCATTTTAATCTCGGCAAATACCAAGCAAGCTAAATTCTAAACGAACTATAATTAGTTGAGGAATGCTATTGCAGCTTTAATTAGAACGTGAATTCATTTGATCGATTAATCACAACTTTGATATGGGACAAAATTAGGTTTTTGATTCTGATGTTTCTTCGAATCACTGAAGCATCCAGTGCTTTTTATCCACATTTGTGTCACAATCATAAAAAAATGGAAAACTATTTTCGTCAGACTCGTTTTTTAACTTTTCGTCAATTTTTGATAAAAATTGTATCACTCTAGTAATTCGGAATTTTTTACGCTCTACAGCTATCGAAGAACGCAAGAGAGAAGCCAAAAGACGGAAGAAAAAGAAGAGGAAAGAGGCAGAAAAAAACAACTCTCACATGGTCGAGGAGAAAGAAAAAGATACGAGTGAGTCTGGGCTCTCGAATAACAAGAATTCGAGTGAAACTCTGCAAGAACAAAATTCTTATCAGGAGCCCATCGAGGATAATGTGACTGAAGGTGATGATGAAATTGCCACTGAAATTTTCTCGTAAATGTGGGTTTTTTTTGTAAATAATCTTTTTTCTTCACTTGATAGATGTTTCAGACGGATTGTGCAGTACATTTTGCCGCACTCTGATTTACCGTACGGTAGATTTGGTATTCTGGCTATCGACTTTCGCATTGATTGCGTTTCTCGTATTCACGATTTTACCGAAAATCGACAAAAACCGTTCGAACCTTATGGTTCAATATATGGAAATGAAAACTGGTTTACCGGTCGAGACGTTTCAGCAAGAGTGCCTAGAAAAGCTTGATTCCTTCGTTTATTACGTCAGCTATTTGGCAAATAACACGAAAATTCTTGTCAAGGACACTTATCAGCGTCACTTTGGCGAGGAGCTCGTCGATTCCGACGACTCTGATTTGTAAATTTGTTCTCTCCCGAACGATTCCTTTTTCTATCCAATGCCGATATGAAGTTGCCAATCAGACAACTTTCGTATTCTTCTGAAACGAAACGATCATTTTTCAATGTCTTCGTGAGTTTGAAATGTTTACGACAGAGTTTGTCACAAATGAATTTCTCTCCATCACCCAACGTGTTTCCAGTTAGTCAACTTTTATATTCATGTTACACATTATTTTCAAACTAGAACATTATTCCGCAATGTCTTCGTGGATTCAAACAGTTTTCGACCAAGTTTTACCACAGTTAAAATCTTCTTGAATCTTGAATACCTAACGAATTTTTTATCGGCAATCCATTGAGAATGACTATTGTATACACCGAATGTACAGACGTTGAGATTAATAAAGACACGTGTTTGGCATCGCGTAAGAATATTCTTTCGACTCGTTCGATACATTGTTTTTTAAATTTTTTATTCCAACATTTTTTGGTGTTTCTTTGGGAAATTTTTTGATTTTTCAATTGACAGTCAAGTTTAAAATTTTCACTGAATTTTGTTTCGCTAAAAAACTCATTTCTACGAGAAACTTCAATCTTACCGCAAGTCGATGACGACTGTCAATGATTTTCAATGACCGGTGATAAAGAAAAATGATAAAATTGACAGTCACTGTATAAAAAATGTGCGATTTCAATTGGGAACGAAAAATATTTGAATCAAATTGTTTTAACGCCGAAATAAGAATCGTATAAAATGATTTTTATTCATTGCTCTACATATAACGTATTATAATTATTATTTTTTATCACAAGTATTACAATAATAAAATGCCAAAGTGGACACACAAATACAAAGTTTTTGGACGACCCGTAAACAAATTGAAGCTGTATTACCGTCTAGATCGCTGTTTTCAGAGGTAACTTTCAGAATAAAACAATCAAATTTGGCTTTTCCCTTGAAAATTTTCGGTTCCTGTTCATGAATTTTTCAGAAATACTTACAAGTCCTGCGAAAGCACAATAAAATGAGATTTCATTATTACTTTTTCTGTTTTTCCATCGATCTACGGGTCTTGCAAAATATACAAAGATCCATTTCGACTCAATTCTGTGCCCATGCAATCAACCCCGGAAACTTCGTCCCCTGGAAAGTCCATCCCTTACCGATCCACTGTAATGTTTTTACAAGTCTAACGATTTCGTGTAACACACATTTCGGTGCTCTTTTCCCTTGAAGTCCTCCATAATTTCTTTGGTGGAAAAATCTTGTAGGTTTTTCTGAAGCTAATTGAATACGCGGACAATATTTGAGCACGAAACTTTCAGCAGTTTTAAATTTGTTATATTGTAAAAAGCTATTTGGAAAACAGCATTCTAAAGAACGATGCGATCTCAATAAGTAATAAATTATTCATTAGTTTTGCTCAAGGCTGCGGAAGATTTGGTGGACGATTGTTTCCCGAGCGTCGTTTCCATTTTATTAATGAGTTTTTGGAGCTTGTTGAGTTTGGCAGTTTCCGGTTTATCGGTAACCGGAAGTACGTGATCGGGAGGGCAATAATCGAGATCGAGGGAGGATTTATTTTTCGTTGTTGAGCTTTGAGGCAAAGTATTTTCACGAGAAGATATTTTTTTAACGCTACCGAAACGATTCCAAGATTTTTTTGTACTAATTGGAGGCCTTTCTGGCGCAGTCGTCGCGGCGAAATGATTTTGACTAGCGGAAGTTGCGATCTGATCGTTTTGCTTCGTACGAAAGTCTGCGATCGCTATATCGTCGTACAATTGTTCATCCGGCTGGGGAATAAAGTGAACTTGTAGGGAATCGCCTCGTGGAATTTGGTAGTGTTCGCAGTCGAAGGGCATTTCGTTTTTGTTTCGTTCGACGATGGAAGCGCGTGGAATTTCTTCGATCGAGTATATATTCGAACAATTTATTTCGATTTTCTTCAACTTCTCAGTCCCCGATGCTCTTCGCTCAGTTTTTTCATCAGCGATACTTTCAGCTCCGAAATTTTCAATTCCACTTGGAAGAACCGTCGCTTTTTCGTTTTTTTCACGATAATTTTCAATGTCGTCGTAAATCTCTGAAGAATTATCGATATTCTTAACCGCTTGTACGAGCACAGGGCTCGGAGGTCTCGAGTAAATGGGCCTCGGTGGCGGAGGACAATTGTAAGTAGAAGCTTCGTCGACGTGGATCGAAAGGCGACTCGATCGGGCGTTTCCGTTCGGCGAATACGTCGTGTCGGTAACGAGTTCCGAGACGTCGTCGTACATCGGTAAATCCGCGCTTTCATTCTGCACCATCCGAGGCTCCGAAGGCTTTTTCATTTCCGAAGAGATTTTTTCGACTTTTGGCTCGCTTGCATTTTCCTTTTTTTTGTCATCTTTTTTCGGCGAATCTTTTCGGTTCCTCACACGGTCCAAGAACGACCTTTTGCTCGGGGATTTCGTTAGACCCTTGTCAGGAGTTTTGTCCGACTTTTGGCAAGTTTTTTCCACTCTTCCAACGCTCTTCAACGACTTGGCCGAACTTTTCTCAATCCTGGACGATTTTTTCTCCGTTACCGATTGCTCGGATTTCGGTTTTTTAGACTCTACACTTTTCAGCTTTTCACCGGAAAAGCTGGCTTTCAGGGACGCCGAGGACTGGAACACGTCGTCGTAGCTCTCGCTATTTTCGTCCTCTCTGCTCCTTCTGTTTTCTGCATTAGCGAAAAGATTTTTTCTCGAGGATTTAGCGACGCTGTCTCTGAGATCGGACTTGTTCGGCTGCTTCATTGTCGAGCTCACGTCGTCGTATGTTTCTCCGTTTTCTTCACACTTTTTGCTAGATCTTTTGCTCTCAACGTCGTCGTAGGTTTCCGACTGAGTTTTTTGCTTGCGTTTCCTTTTCCGGATGAATTTTTTGGCTCCTTTCGACTTTTTAACGTTTTCGTAGCTTTGTCCGTGCTCACAAAAGTCTTCGATTTTGTGATAAATGTCGTCTTCCTCGTAAGCGTTGTCGAGGGGCTCGTAGGGCGCTGCGGGAGTTTCTTCGTTCGGGAGAGACGGAAGTCGTCGAGGGGTCGCTCGGACCGGAAGTGTCGGCGGTGGGATCGCGGTGAGAACCAAAGAGTTTCGGCCAGTTTCGATTTTCTCGTGTTCGACGTTGCCCCCGGACGAGGTCGGTGAGTCTTTGATTTTCGGAGGGGAAATTATCGCCCCAACGTCTTGATATTTTTCCTCGATCATCGCACAATTCTCCGCCTTTTCTTCCTCGATTTTATCCTCGGAGTCGTGTTTACCGTCTCTCCTTTTAGCGCAAGTCTGATTAATGGCTTTCAGCCATTCTTCCATTTCCTCGGGACTTTTCGCAATGAACTGGGAACCGAAAAAACATTCAATCGAAATAAATCATGGAGTTGGAAGGAATATTTGATTCTGACTGTGTTTATCCACCTGGAGGGTTTTGTTTCCGGGACAGACTATTTCAAAAGCCGATTTGGAACGCTCGGGATCCCGGGATACGGAGCTGGGCGCCGGTCTCGCTGAGTAGCCACGAATCGAACAGACTTCCGGCGCCTGCTTATCGTCTTCGCTCCCGTGGACGAGAAGATGCGATCCGACGAGCCCTGCACGAAAAAGCACCACGAAATTACGAAAAGCTCAACCCCGGCCTCGACAAATTATTATTTTTTATTGTTTAATCAAAGCGAATTAATTACCGATCCAACAGAGTCGAGTATTCCCACGAACAAAACCAAAAGGTTTGCGCTCGATTTTTTGGTACAGTGCGCCAGATTTATAAGCTTTGTTGATCGTCTTAGCTGCAGTGAAGGTCCTGTAAATATCTCGCAATTTTTCTTCCACGATATCCTCCTCGGATTGGAGTTTTTCGCTCGATTTATTCTTCCCTCGAGTCTCATCGGCTTCGTTCTCCTTTTCATTCCCGTTGCTATTGATTTCTTGAAAAGTTTCGTAATAATCTTGATGAGACGGCACTTCGGGAGGCTCCAATTGCTCTTCGACGCCCACGTATTCCTCTATCTCCGCGTCCCGATTTTTTCTTCTCGGAAACAACAGGAAGCCTTTGCCGGCGTTCATGTCGAGATAGGGCTCCGGCGACGCGGAGCCTCGAGCACTCGTTGTCATCGACGACAACTTCGTTTTCGATCTTTGCAATAAATTCGTCCGGGCATTTTCCAACTTCGATGGGAGATTCACGTCGCAGAGAGATTCCAGAAATTGCACGATTTCTTTTGCAACAACAAAAACAAAACGATTTCATTGTCATTTCAATTTGTTTTAATTTTTTTTTTTTTTTTTTCAATCAGAAATGAAAAAAGTCGATTTTCGCAAGTTTTTATGACTAAACTTTTGCAAAGGTCACTCGGACTTTCAATAACAAAAATCCAAATTTTCGGTATTTTATCTCCAAGTATATCGGAAGCCACGACTTTGTCCGGGGACGTGGAGAATTTTCGAAAATTACCGAAATCCCCAAGTTGAAAAGTATCCGTCACAAATGAAAATGAATTAAAACATTCTCGGGACTAGAACTTGAGGTAACGATATTGTTTGATAAATCTCGCGCGTCGTTCCTCCGAAACCAATAAATACAAATCACAGAAAACGTTCGGATTCGAAGCTCCAAAAGGCATTCGTTTTACCGCACGATAAAGTACAAAATTCGAATGTTCAAATAAATCAAGTTTTTATGAAAAAATCATACATTTTGAAATGATTTTCAAAATTCGATGATAAACAATACATTTTTTTGTTATTTATTACTATTAAAAGCTGGAACATTCCAAAATTTGAGACTTTAATGCAGGAAGCATCAAATAAATGTACAATAATTACGAGCAGTGCGCGAAAATTGTTAAATTTCTAACCGTTAATAAAAGGAGGATAGAAAAATTGTTTGATCAGGAACGATGAGTCACTCGCGATACTTCATTCAATTAAGCCAATTGATATAAATCAATAAACAGTGATATTCTCACCTCGAATAATGCTGGTCAAGTCAGCGTCGACCCCCATTTTTTCTAGCGTGTTGATTTAATCTCTCGTTCGTTATGATCGATGGACGACGATTTGTTTATTATTTACGATGTAGGCGAGAGCGAACGACGATTTTTTGTCTTTACTCATAGCTCATCGATGCATCAGTATTGATGATTTATCTTTGGAGGAACGACGCGCGGTGTCGGAGTGACCGGTACTCTGGGCTTGAGCGTGTCCATGCTCTGGTTTTGTCCAACTCTCTCACTCCGTTTCGTTCCTTCTTCACGAAATAATGAATATTTCAAAGAGTTTGAAGTTACGATCTGCAAAAAATAGATGCTTGTAAAAGAAACCCGTTGTTCCACATAAAATGTTGACGATGAAAAAATCAGCACTTCTATTTTTGTTCGAACGATCGAAAAAGCGATTCGGTTCACTCGTTTTCGCCTGGCAAATCGCTCAAGGGAATATGATATCACATTTGCATATTTCAATTGAACGAATTTTTTTTCTTCCACAGGCAGATGCTTCAAAATTCCACATTTAAAAGAATAAAAAGAAAGAAAAACTCGTTTCTGTTACGAGAAATAAAGCCAAGTGTGGGTTTTTATTATTCGAGACTACAATTGAGACAATAAAGCGAGTCAAGTGCTCGAAAGTGTCTTCGTTCATTTTTGCTGTACTTGCTGACCTCGCCTCCGGCATACTCCCTCTTTTTTTGGTCATCTCCCACTTCCTGTGGCTCGTGTTCAAGTATTTGAGCTCTTCGCTGACTCGAATAAAAATATCGATCTTAATTACTCACGACTAATCGTATTAGCGTGTTATTTTGAATATATTTTTCTTCAATCAGTCTAAGAACTAACTGTTTTATCAGCCGTGCATATCATCGTGCTTGTACGGACGTATGTCATGTGTTTGTACACGTATATACGTCTGTCTCTAATCACGTCACCACATGGCGAGTCTGGTGGGATTAAACGAATGCCAATAAAGATTTATTGCGAAATCTTCGCCTACCTCGTTTCACCGAGCACCTACAATTTTTCATTTACCAATCTTCGTGGAGTTTACTCCGAAAATAATTCAAAAATAAATCGTTCAAAAATTAATTTCAATAATAAATGTACTGAGAATCGATCGAATGATAACTACAATTTTTTAAAAGCTGATGCTAAAAATGATAAGTATTTATTAAAAAATGCAAGAACTGAATAAAAAAAAAAGTACTCCAATAACGATACAACTGAAAATTCACCGAATAATCATGAAAATCGTTGACTTTTATTCAAAAGTTATTTTTTTCTTGTTGACTTTCATGCGAAAAGTAATTCCATTTGGAAGTAAGAAAAAAAAGTGCAAAATCAATGGAAACATGGTTTGCATCAAACGAAAAAAAATGTTGAAAAAAATGGAAAAATTTTCGAAACGCAGTGATTGGTGAGCGAATACTTGGCGATTATTCATTATTTCGTACGATTTCTGACCTACCCAATGTTCTCGTAACAAAACATTGACGGACGAGACTGCAGCCAGTTTTATCCTTCGATCTGACAACAGCTACGTCATTTGCGAAGGATTTGTGAAAACCGCAGTGAAAAGGCACTTGTTTATTTGGTATGATGGTCGATTGTTGTTTATTATTTGGCTCGAGACACTCAATTGGGAAAGGCGCGATACGACGACCGGCTGATTATGCACTGACGAATTCTTTTGACGACTGAGAAAAGTCTATGGGAATATAACGAGACGAATAGATCGACGACTCCCGCTAAGAATTCTCCAAGTATAAACTCGACGAGAGAGAAAGAGAGACAGGAAGAGAGAGAGAGAGAGAGAGAGAGAGAGAGAGAGAGAGAGAGAGAGAGAGAGAGAGAGAGAGAGAGAGAGAGAGAGAGAGAGAGAGAGAGAGAGAGAGAGAGAGAGAGAGAGGGAATGTTGTACTCGCTTCGCAGCACGTTGCACGAGCACTGTGACATTCCTCCTTCTCTGATGCGCTGCTCTCAAGCCTCGGAGTGAGCCTCGTTAGCTCACTCTATTACCCATATCCAATCGACCATCTTCTCTCCTTTTATTTTATTTTATTTTTATTTTCTTCACCGCTCCACAATGCACTGTCTCATTGAGCTGACTCATGATTCGTCTGTCCTGCTGTGTCTTCCTCCCTCTCCCTCCCCTCCTGCCTGCTCGCTGACTTATCACATTTTTCTCCCACTTCGATCACTGAAGTTTTCAGGTTTTCTCACTTTTCTAGTGATAACACAGTTTCTGTGGTTCCGGAGGGGACTCGGGTGTAGTTTTTTTCTCGCTTCTTCATTCGACTCATTTTTTCTCCAATTTTTGAGGTCTCGTCAATTCTTTCGTTCGACGATCGTTTGGCCATTTTTCTAAATTAATTATGAGAAAATGCATATTTTTAAAGACGGATTCTGAAATGAAAAATAGAGACAAATTTCGTAATTTTAAAGTTTGTCGACGGTCCGGAGGTCTCTTAGGGCCCGCATGCACACTTTGGCCGCAGAGATTCGTCATTCGTGTTGAAAGACCGAGTCGAGTCATACAAACGAACACGTATTTTTTCATATTGTGATTAAGCGTTTGGCTATTTAGAATAAGTTTTATCGCGGAGCGTGCTCCGAATGATAAACAGTCGTTTGGTTTACCGTTAGAAACTAACGTCCGTGTAAGAAAAAGCAACAGTTTGTAGATGATTTTTAGTGTCGGCGAACAGGGTGAACATTGAAGAAACACGCGCGAACTAAGGACGCACAAAAAAAGACATTTATCTGTCAAAGAGACGAATTGAATATTGCATACGATTTTTTTTCCCTTCTGTCGATGAATTTTCTCGAAATTAGCAAAAAGAAACGCGATACCGGAAATCCCAAAGGGCGAACACCTGACCCATTGAAGAACACTCGCATATATTCAACATGACAGCTTTCACTGATGCTTACTAATTTTATTTATTCATTTTCATTCGAGGTACGAATTTGCACTTGGACTTTTCAAAATTTTTTATTTCATCCATGAATTTATGGGATGAATCTTACGACGAGACTTTTTAGGGGGGCAACAATACCTTGTTAATCGATTACAATCATTTGAAAAATTGAAAAATCAAGTTTTATTATAGAAAAATGAACAAATTGAAAATTAAAAGAATTTTGAAGTTTTAGACACTTGAAATTTTCGTGGGGGCAAATTTGCACCAGGGTCTACGGGTCAATGTCAAAATAGCAATAGAAACATATTTATATTTTGAATAATTCATCAGTGATTTGTTCAATGAAAAGAAGCGAGGAATCCCTGTGTTCATTCGATCGGAAGATTTAGGAAATTTGATCCTCGTACGAACACTCGCGAATTTGACGAATTTTTAATGATTAAACAATAAAATAGTGATATTAATTAAAAATTTTCGTTAATCGTAATTCTTCGATTGATGACGAGCCGCCTGATCTCGGAAAGGTTCGAGACCGGGTCAACTATTGCGATTTACCGAAAAACGAACTCGTTGAATGTTTTATTTTTTTGACGCCCAGTGTCAAGCAGTGCACTCCACCAGGGTACAACGCAAAGCTGTCGTGAAGATTGTAGAAACTTGAGAAAAAAAGTAAATACTGTACTTCAGCTTGGTATCAAACGAGATTATTCGTTTTTAATAATAATTTGGTTGATTGAAGGGCGGGTGCTCAGCAAACGGACGATTCCCCCTAACACGTGTCAATAAAAGGCTGAGTGAATGAATTAAAAGAAGGGCGAACGTTCATTTGGCCGATGTGAAGGGTTCGCGTTCGGCACGCGAATAACTTTGTTTTCTTCTTCGTTTTATAAAAGATTTGCGGCGCGCGCGGTGTTGTTCGCGAGGTGGAAGTTGCTCGTTGGACGGTCGGGAAAGAACTGAGAACCGCAGATCGATATCTTTCCAATTTTCCGATGGATAAGAGCGGCGCATCGACTCGCGGAAGGGAATTTACTCCGCAAATGCGGGTAAGAGATTTGAAGCAATTTCTGAATAATGCGAAAACTCGTTGAGCTCGAGCCCCTGGTCTATCGTTATCCCATTATCTTATTTTCTCTCTTCTTTCGCGTACCTTTTGTGGATATCATTTTGTTGAAAATTGTACGATAAAAATGGTCGATCAGTTGTCGAGTTATAGAAATTACGTTCGAGCCATAAGAGGGTTGCTACTTTTTGCTGGACTATGGCCAACGAGAAAATGGGATTGCTTCGCTTACCGTTCAATTTCCGTGCTCAATGCACTTATGTGCTTCACCATGAGCTGCGTAGTTCTAAACTTTTGTCGCGAGCATCACAACAACCTCGATTTGCTGACCAAAAGTATCGGCATTATGGGCAGCTATCTGTCCTCGGTTTTGAAGGTATGCGGCGTCCAACTTTTTTGTCGAAAGGCCACTTTGCTATCGGCCCCTCGCAAAGTGCTCTTTTCACTTCACCCTTCCGGGGAGCAGAAACATAGTTGTCAGGGGAAAAAAACAGATTCAGATACGTCGGGATGATTGAGCTGCGAGGGGTGAATATCAAACGACGATTCTTTCCATTTTCGAACGCTCTCCATATGGAAAAACGAATCATTTCGTGCTTTCCGATTCCGTTGTCGAAGGTATGGAATTGTGAAAAACTTTCCTGCTTAAAGATCGCGCTCCAACCTGTCGCTCGGGCAAAGTGGTCTTTTTATTTCTCCCCTTCGAATCGGGCGACTCGAAGCATAGCAGTGAGAGAAAAAAAATCGAATTCGGATGTGTCAGTATGACGGAGCGCAGTCTGGTAGTGTCACGAGCAACGATTGTTTCCGTTTTCAAACGAATTTAAGGAAGATCGTGCGTTACTTGTGATTCAAAAAAGCAACTGAACTTTTTGCTCTTTTGCTGATCGAAGAAACGCGATTAAAATTTATTCTCCAAATCATTATAATTATCTGTAACTTATTTGTTGAGATTCATAAATTTCTAATATAATGATAGCGGTTAAAATACTTTCGCAGTGAAATTATCAAGCAAAATGTGACGACAGCCATTTCCTATTCATATGCGTATGCATACCTATAATTTAAACCAGCTAGCCCATGGTGTTGTCAAACCTCCCACCGTTCGTGTCGTTATTACTCGTAACCTCAAATAACTGTTTTTATTTTTCCATTCCCAAGTGATTTTCACCGGTAACGAGGCTTTCTCAAGGCATCGTTGATATCTAAAAACATTTTATTTTCTTATTCTCGTTTTTGGCTCTTCAAAGTTGGGAGGATCCTATTTCATGAAACCCAAATCGTCGCACAGGATGTGTGCCTGGGATAAGAGCCTGTGTATCACCCTTAAAAAAATGTGATTTTCGTTGATTGTTTTCCCGACGACTGGACGGTAGATCCTATAATAATGCCGAGAATAGATGCACGCTGTATATTTCTAGCATATTTCCAAATGTTAAGTCTTGAATTTGGAATTTTCGATTTTCATTAAATTCGCGTGAACATTCGAGGGTCTGGCTTTTATAATAAATTTTGTGTTGAAGGTCATCTGCTTTCTGGTCAACCACAAAGAGCTCGTTGATCTTCATCGTACCCTGGAAAAATATTTCGACGAGACTCTGAACACTCCACAAGTGCAAATATTCGATTCATTAAGTGTTTTTGTAAAGCCATCATTTGCCATAACGATATTAGTCTTCATCGGTACTCTCGTATTTTTTATAACACCGTTAATCGTAATTATTGTGCAATTATCGAGCGATATGCATCCGCTTAAATTCGTATTACCGTACCCCGGAAAATATCCGTGGAGTTTCGAGGGCGGTGGTTTCGTCTACTACGTTCATTACGCATGGGAAATATTGGCCGGTTTGTATCTCTTTTGCGTCACTTCCGGAGTCGACTCCCTATTCGGTTATTACGTGTTTCAAATCCACGCGATTTTTCGCCTGATGAGCCACCGCATGAGGAGCGTCGGTGTCGCCGATCAAGACAATGGAAAAATCATTCGCGAGTGCGTCAAAATGCATCGAGTACTCGGCCAGTGTCGCGATCAACTCCAGGCGATTTACGGACCAATCGTATTCTGGATTTTTCTCACCAGTGCCGTCATCATGTGCACCCTCATTTTTCAGGCCTCTCAGGTAAAAAGGACCGTGATTAACGATCAAAATAAGTCGTAAAATCGAGCAAACGAAATATTACAAAAAAAGTGCATTTCCCAGACTCGTCAATGGACCGTTGGCTATGCGATTCTCTTCACAGTTTACATTTCCATGAAACTGCTTCAGGCCCTCATGTACGCCTGGTACGGAAGCATCGTACACGCGGAGGTACGTGACTTTTAAAAAATCACCATTTTCAGAGATTTTTCACGGTTTTATTTCACATCGCGAATTACGATTTCGATCCTGTTGACAGAGCGAAGATTTTCGCGACGCTGTCTACAATTGCGGCTGGCCTGGCTCCGGTGACACATCGCTGATGAACAATATTCTGATAATGATGTGCCACCAACCAATGGTCCTGACGGCCTGCAAATTTCTCATTATCTCCACTGATATGTTCACTGCGGTAAAAAGCATCCAATTTATTTCTCACAATAGAGTAGAGCCCGAGTGATTATTAAAAGGCTCGAAGATCGAGACGAGGTTGCGCCACGTGAACTCGATGCTGCATCAATTTCAAATTCATCGATGGCTGCATCAATTTTCAGATCGTCAACGCAACGATGTCTTATTTCTTCTTGTTGCAAACCCTGGACGAGAGAAAGTGAAGAAACTCCGGCTACGAAAAGTTTCTTTCACCAACACCCTCAACGTATAAAATCCCTCGAATCTTTCTCTCCGATAACGGAAACGTTAACCATAAAAATTCTTTTATAAGTATTCTTTTATAAGATTAGAAAATCTCGGCAGAATAACAACCGTCTTCTTTGAGACCCTGCTCAAAAACTGCTGCAAACAGCCCTACTCTCAAATTTGCAAAATCAATACAACCCAATACGTCTCCTCTTTTGTCACTATTAATCTGTGCTATTCGCCTAGACTTGTCAAAAAGTAGAGACGTTATTCACGCATAAAATAAAAATCTTTAGAGCTGAAATCTTATCGAGTAGATTTATAAGAGTCGAGTTATGTTGCAGCAAGTCAACGATTCTACTCTCAGTAAATGTGTTCAACAACAGTTCTCCTCTAAGTACACGTTTAAAGAGCGGAGTTGTTGTCGAGCAGAGCTGCGACGAGTACAGTTACAAATAGCTGCTAGTCAGCAACTCTATCGGTAGCCATTCTCGCTAACAACTCCGCTCCTTAATAACTGCGCATCCACGTAGAGGACGTATGTCCTCCTTAAAATATCTACTCCGGTGGGATATGTAATTCCCAATATCTCTCATCATGATTTCAGAACATATCTCATCGTGAGTAGAGACATCGAAGATCATGGATTACACATGAGTGGACGTAAAGTTGTCATGAATTTCGAAGTAAAGATTTTAGAAGCGGAGTTGTTTTCGAGAATGGTTGTTATTCTGCCAACATTTCTTGAAATACAATTCTGAAAGAAAAATGGCAAATTGGTGATACACAATTGCTATGTTTATGGAGCACAAACGTCCTTCGAATACTTTTCCATTCGAATGGGCTGATATCGTTTATTGAAAATTTTATGGAAAAAAGAAAGAAAAAGGCGAATGTGTCTGTCGAGTGTGAAAATATTTTGACGAGTAATCATCGTGAAATGAATTATTGAATATTACCTCTGATTATACGAATGTACAATTTGAAGACTGCGGGAGAAATATCGGCGTTTTCCTGCTGCGAGAACTGACTCGGAAGACGGTCGAGAAAGAACTGAAAGCTGTAGATCGATATGCCTCCGATTTCCTGAGGGGAGACGCACTCGGCCACTTTCCTTGGGCAATTTACCTTACGATTGGGGATAGGGTAGATCATAACAAGTTTAAAATTACGTTAAACTCGTCGAGCTCGAACTTTGTTCGTGTGTGGCATTACTTTATTTCTTGTTTTCAGTTTCCATCGCGCGCATTATTTGTTATTTTGTTGAAAAACGCAAGAGAAAAATGGTCGGTGAACTATCGAGTTATAGAAATTACGCTCGGGGAGTAAGAGGGTTGCTACTTTTCTCCGGATTGTGGCCAACGGGAAAATGGAATTGCCTTGCATACCGTTTCGTACCCTTTTTTAATGCACTTGTCTGCTTCACCATGAGTTGCGCAGTTCTCAACTTTTGTCGAGAACACTTTAACAATCTCGATCTACTTACTAAGGGCTTTGGCCTCATGGTGAGCTATCTGTCTTCAGTGTTTAAGGTACGACGTCGAGATTTACAATTGTAAAACCGCATTGAAGCACGCTCTCAGTTCAACAATCGAGTCTTTATGGTTTGAAAAAAAAATGAAAGAATCAAAAGTCAAAGTTCATATTTCTGGAGAGTTATCGGCGATGTAATTTTTTCAATAAAATGCAGCAATTAATCGATAACTAGTTCATAACGATCGTGTTTGATACCTCGAAATAAACTACTTCGATGGTTTGTCATTCAAGGTTGTCTGCTTTCTCGTAAATCACAATGAACTCGTGGATCTTCATCGTACTCTCGAGAAGTACTTCAAGGAGAGTCTCTCAAGTGAGAAAATTCGAAGGGAAACATTTGAGCCTCTGAGTATCTTTGTGAAACCGTTTTATGCGATAACAGTTTTGCTGTTTACGGGCACTGCCGTGTATCTCGTCACACCGTTGATCATAATATCCGTGCAATTGGCACACGACGTACGTCCGCTGAGCTTTAAGCTACCGTATCCCGGAAAGTTTCCTTGGTCTTTCGAGGGCGGCGGTTTCGTTTATTGGGCTCATTATTCTTGGGAAATAATGGCCAGTTTGTATCTCTCCGCTGCAACTTCCGGGGTTGATTCCCTGTTCGGCTATTACGTCTTTCAAATTCGTGCTATTTTACGTCTCATGAGCGATCGTATGAAAAGTCTTGGTGCTGCCGACAAAGAGAGTGGAAAAATCGTTCGCGAATGCGTCCAAATGCATCGCATGCTCGCCAAGTGCTGTGATCAACTTCAAATGATTTACGGACCGATTGTCTTCTGAATCTTTCTCACCAGTGCGACTATTATGTGCACTCTGATTTTCCAGGCTTCGCAAGTAAATATCATTGGGATTCGATTCTTGCTTTGAAGTATCAGGGAAACGTAAAAAATCGAGGAAAAACTGGCTACTATATATTTTTCTATACTATATTTTTAATTTATTTAAATAATTAATTTAATTATTTAATTAATTAATTAATTAATTAATAATAATTAATTTAATTAAATACTATATTTTTCAGAAATTTTAGTACCGAGGAATGTGCTCAAATTTTTTGCAACTTTTGAAAAAACATTTTTTTGGGTATAATAAAAAATTTGTGGCAATTTTTTCTTCATTGGAATTTTAAAGAAAGAAGAGAAAATAAATTTTGAGGAAAATAAAAACTAGAAAAAATGTAATGAAGTAAGAAATTTTGGAAGAATTTCATTTTTTTTTAAGTTTCGGAGTAAAAGAAAAATTCCAAAGTATATAAAAATCATTTCCGTAATTTTCGTAGTAGCCCCTTTAGCGCTGGTCTTCACTTACAAATAATCCGCTTTCGCAGACTCGGGAATGGACCGTCGGACGTGCAGTTGTCTCTCTCGTTTACATTTCTCTGAAATTGCTCCAGGCCCTCATGTACGCCTGGTACGGAAGTATTATTTTCACAGAAGTATGTTCATTTGAAAAATACTTTTTCATGCTAAGCGAATACAAAATTTCGGCGATTTTGTTTTGTTCTAAATTACGGTTCGAACACGCGAAACAGAGCGAAATGTTTCGTGACGCTGTTTACAGCTGCGAGTGGCCTGGATCCGGGGACAAATCTTTGATGAACAACATCCTAATAATGATGTGCCGCCAGCCATTGGGACTGAGAGCCTGCAAATTCCTCATTATTTCCACCGACATGTTCACCGCGGTAAATCAATCGCTCTTTTGTCGACAATTGTGCGCTCGAATAATGCAAAAAAATTCGCGGCCACTGGGAAAAAAATTCTGCTTATTTCAGTCGGAACTTCCAAATCGATTTGTACAAAAAATGTTTTTAAATTCACATAATCAGTGGAAGGTTTTTCCTCCGACCGAAGTTTTTTTTTTGTCGAACTAACGAAATAACGGCGCAATCAAATGAATCAATGTTCATGCAGCCACATTTCGATTGAATAAATTTATGCCTCCGTCCGAGTTCAGTCAATGAACTTAATCGCTGAGGGTGAAAAAAAAATTCATTGAACAACTTGACGTAGCTCAACAATTTGGATACACCGGCTGGATATATTTTAGTATTTTATCATATTATCATGGAATGAAGTGAGAAAAAGAGAAATTTTGATTAAGCGTGGGAAAAAATTTCCGGGACTGAAAAACCGCTGAAAACTTTTCTGTGGCGATGTACGCGGATAAATAAATTAAACGAGTTTTTCGAAGCAAATCATCTGGTAGCGATGATTCAGTTTATTGATCTCAAATCTCTCTCTCTCTCTCTCTCTCTCTCTTGTCGTTCAAACAAATGGATTTGGTAGCAGCGAACCCCACGAGCATAAATCATTGCACATGAATTAAAGGGTAATTTGAAATAATTGTTCAAACTTGTAGATCCTTAATGCAACAATGTCTTATTTCTTCTTGTTGCAAACCGTGCACGAGAACAACTGACGAGAACTTTGCTACCAGTTCATCCGTGCTCCAAGTTCTTGAACATCTTCATTTATGGTGCAATAAAGAAAGAGAAGACGTGAAAAATCTGACTTTTATACACAAGTCATGAAAATACAAGAAAAAAGCACTTCAGGAACGGAAATTCCAGGGAAATGATTATCTGATATCATCGGCTTTTTGCATAAAATATTTTTTCAATAGTTGCTTCTAGATTCCCAATCTTCTATCCTTAAGACCATGGATCTAAGGCTCGGACGCCTTCGAATTATCGAATGTCAAATTTTTGATAATATTCCATCAAACGAAAAGAAAGGAGTCTGGGCACATTCAAATCTTGAGTTCCGACTAACGACGTAGAAATATTTGCAAAAAAGTTTTCGTGGAATAGATGATAAAAAAATTACCTCATATGGTGTTGTGAGCTGCGTGAGACTTTCTATTGCTGTGAGCTGTGAGAAGTGACTCGCAGAGTGGTCGGGCAGCAACTGATAGCTGTGGATCGATATGTTTTCAATTTTTCAACGAATCACATCAAAACACTTTCCTGGTGCAATTTGCCCTCCGGACGCGAACTTCAACTTTCGAACAATTTTGTAAAATTACTTGAAAACTCCTGGAGGTTAAACGACGTGAGGTTATCCCATTATCTTGAAGAAGACTCGAGTTTTCGAACTATCGGTAGTTCCGTTGAAAAACGTAATAGAAAAATGGTCGATGAACTATCGAGTTATAGGAATTACGTTCGGAGAATAAGGGGGTTGCTGCTTGTTGCTGGATTATGGCCGATGAGAAAATTGGATTGTTCAGTGTATCATTTTATGTGCTATTTCAATGCCATTGGCTGTTTCATTCTGAGTTGCGCAACTTTTAACTTTGGCCGGGCAAATTCTAACAATCTCGAGCTTCTGACTAAAAGTATCGGCGTTACGGGAAGTTTTTTGTCGACAACGTTGAAGGTATGATGTGCCATTGTAGTATCGTTGAAAGAAGAAAAGATTCATTGGACTCGCGTAAAGCGAGGATCAGTTGAGTATTCGATAACAAAAAAATCAATGTGAGATATTAAAAGGATAGAGAATAATTAGTGCTCGGCAAGTGTTGCAAGTGAATTATTTTTTGAGATTCCATTTCGCATAACAATTCGGTTACGTCGATACGTGATGGGACGATAAATACATTCTCGATTCCTGCTTCTTTAAGGTCGTCTGCTTCCGCGTGAATTACAGAAACTTGGCTGATCTTCATTACACCCTTGAGAAATACTTCGAGGAAAGCATTGCAAATCCGAAAATTCGAACCGAAGTTCTAAGCCAATTAAATATTTATTCGCAGCCCTTTCACGCGCTTTCAGTATTGGCGTTTATCACTGTTTTTCTTATGATGATAGCACCACTAATAGTTATCTGTATACAATTGTCGAAAGATATTTATCCACTACATTATCTACTGCCATATGCTGCAAAATATCCATGGCCTTTCGAGGGTGGAAGTTTTCTTTATTACGTTCATTATGTGTGGCAAAGTTCTTCTGCGTTGTATTTGTTTTTCGTTACTTCCGGGGTTGATTCGTTATTCGGCTATTACGTGTTTCAAATGCGCGCTATTTTTCGACTGATGAGCCACCAAATGAAAAGTCTCAGTGACATCGATGGGAACAAAGACGAAATCATTCGTCAGATTGTGAACATGCATCGAGTTCTCGGCAAGTGTCGGGATCAAGTCGAGATAGTTTATGGACCGATAATCTTCTGGATTTTTCTCACGAGTGCCGTTATCATTTGCACTCTCGTTTTTCAGACTACTCAGGTGAAAACTTTTGACAATTAATATTTATCCCGAACGATGAAGTTTAATATATAATTCGTTATTAAGCCGCGTTATATTAACTCAAGTTTATCTCAAATATCTTGAGTTTTTGGAACGCCAATTCTTTCTTCTGATCCGTTGAACGTGGAAAATTTTGTGATTTTTCGCTCTCCGTGTAATATCATCTCCGTGTAAATTCTTTCGAAATTTCTCTTTTTTACTAATTTTTATATTTGTCAAGATTTTTTTCTTCCTTTTTAACAATTTTTTGCACATTTCAAAAGTATCCGTTTTTTTCCTTTTCTGGAAAAATATACCAAACTGTATGACTGTAAAAAAAATAATTTTCACAATTTTTGAAGTGCCCCGTTTTATTCCAGTCTCCTTTACAATTATTGTATTCTTTTTTATGGAAATCCACGGAATTTATACCCAAAATAGAGAATCCCTTCTCTTATCCTAGAATAATAGTTGCTATCTAGTTTCAACAATGTTTAAAATACGATCATGGTTTAACTCGTCACTGTGGCATGAGTATCCTTAAATAGGACCCAAGAATTTTGAATAGCCACTGCACAAGCCTTCAGTAAATTAAAAAATGCATCTTCGCAGACTCAGGAGCAGACGGTTAGACATGCAGTTCTATTCCTCGTCTATATAATTCTAAAATTGGTTCAAGCTTTCATGTACGCGTGGTACGGAAGTGTCGTCATCACGGAGGTGCGTCAGTTTTTTCAAAATGAGTTTCCTACGAAATGCGAGTGCGAGAGTTCACTGTCAATGATATTTCATTTTAAATTACTGTTTGGACACACGGGAAACAGAGCGAAGAGTTTCGCAACGCGATTTACAGCTGCGACTGGCCTGGATCCGGGGACAAATCTTTGATGAACAACATTCTCATAATGATGTGCAACAGGCCAATGGCATTGACGGCCTGCAAATTCCTCATCATCTCCACTGATATGTTCACTTCGGTAAACCAAACGCATTTTATCCGACATTAAGGACGTGAGAGCAGCCGGTTGTGCGAATCAGTAGACAGTTTTTCAATACAAGTTTTGAAGAAAAACTATTATTGCTGATCACGAACAGCACTATATTTGGGGGAAGATGAGTAGAGCGCAACACCCGGAAATATTAAAAAGCTCCACTGCAAAAGTGCAATGGTTTTTTTTTTCATGAAATAAATAAAAATTTCCTAATTTAACTTGATGGAAACGAACCATTCCAGAAGGACTGCTTAGATTTTTAAAAAATTAAAATTTTTTATAAAACCGAAAAATACGGACCTCATCGAACTATGGGTCAGTGGCGGGGAACGTCAAGTTCTTAAGGGACATTGATATTTGACACGAATGTGATAATTATGAAAAAAATGATTAACGATTATTAAGTCGTTTCTAATCGAAACAGCTTTTGCATTCATACGCGATCTTCATAAATTGCAATCAACACGAATCAAAATTCATCCCCGAGTGCGATTTGACATTTGTGAAATTAAAACGTGTAAAAGGGGGTTCATATTTCATATTGAGTTTAGCCGTACTCTTACGTTCTTAATTTGTTTCAGTAGACAAAATTGCATAATTGTCCAGACCGATGAGTTCTGATAAATAAATTCCATCACATTTCTGGATTATTATTTGATATTTCAGATAATTAACACAACGATGTCTTACTTCTTCTTGTTGCGAACACTGGATGCGTAAAATTGACTACATTGTTTCCCAACGATTTTAATAGTTTATAAAAATTTCCATTAGCAATTAAGATACTCTGACAAGGAACATCACTTTGGTGTCCCCCTCCGATTTTCTTGAAACTGCTGTATGTGAAAGAGCATTCGAAAGTAAGAGACACGTATTTTTTTTTATCGGCGGAAAAACGGTTTTAAGGGGTGAAACCACCCTTGAAAGTAAGGCATGTCAGGGGGTGATTTTGCAGTTTCACCAGCAAGCACTCAACAGATTTTGATAAAACCAAAACCAAAATGTTTCTTATCTGAAGTGATGAAAAGTTCACCCTGTGCACGAAAAAAAAAAAAAAAAACAGGGGGTTAACCACCCTTACATTCTTATATTTCTCACGCCACAATGAAAAGGAACGAATATGATGGAATGAAACGGGTTCTATTTCCATGAAAACATGAAAATAAAGTTCACATGTTTTTGCATTTTTGCAAAATAGCAGTCTTAAGGGGGTAAACTACCCCTTTTTTGAATTTTCGTACTGTATGTGGCTTATTTCTGTTTTACATGTTTTTGCTGATTCGAAATATTATAATAATTTCGAATCAAGATTTTCTGAGGTATCAAAGTCAATACAAGACTCTGAAAGTGTGAATCTCCCCCACTCGATTTTCCTCTTTATTCGCTATTTCAAAATTTCTCCCTGCATTTCGTTCAATTTGGTTGCTCTGCATCGAAATTACGAATTCAATAATTTTAGGAACGTATAATGATCGTATTGACCTCAATCTTGGCGGGCAAGGGAAGGAGGAGGGGAGCCATTTGATATTTACTACGATTCAACTTTGAAGTCTGAATAAGTCTATGCTGTTGATCTTGTTTACTAACGAACATTTTTTAAATGAAACTTCAATACACATTAACAATTCATTAACCGTCTCATAGTATAGAATCGGATTTTATTAGATAAGTACATATATCGAAATAAAATATAATAAAACCTATCATTTCCAGCAATTATGGCTCATACGTTGTACAATAATGATATTCATCAAAAAAATGTTTCAAACACAAAGATTTTTTGCACCATGCACATTTTATAATCGCTATATTATTGCAACCAGGTATTTCACAGTGTGTTTTTGATTGACCGAACCCAAAATCAACAGGATTTTCGAAATATTCCGGTTTTTCCGTAATATAATTACTTTTAAACCATGAATATTTGAAAAGATTGATATAGCGTGGAGATGACAATTGATTGTGGGCCAAAGATTGCAGTTTGATTATATTATTCCTCAAATGTAAATTTATATCAGCATCCACTAATAGAACACTATCTGAAAAATGTCGTACAAAATTTTTCCATATCCTGAATCCAAATACATCAAGCGGTTGAATTTTTCCAGTTGTACCTTTTGGGATAATCATTGTGATGATTTTTTTATCATGAGGGGTGGCTTCACGTACAACTTTGGGGCAGTGTCCACTCCAGGAATCAATCAGTAATACATTGTCACTTCCAACATTCGGAAAAAAAACTTTTTCCATCCAAATTTTAAAATGATCTGTAAACATATAACAAATTATATATTTATAACTATATTTTGGAAAAAGTTGATGCACCCTTAACGATAATACGCACCGGAAGTAAGTTTCCCAGATTTCGATGCTGTTACTATGACGTTATCTGGCTTAAACAATTCGTTCGTTACTCTCGGTCCAAATTCACCTTTTGCCTCCTTTAATACTATGAAAAGTGGAGAAAGTAGTTTCCCGTTGGCATTTATTGTTGGCTGAATCGTGTAGCTATGGGTCGTTGAAGACACTGATTGTACAACGCATTCAACTTTTTTCGATCCTTCCATCGCTAAAGTTCGTGCTGAATGGATTTCCAGTTGAAAACCGCTTTGGTCCGAATTATATACATTACTTGACCCATACTTTTCTATTAGTAATTTAACATCTTGAACAAATTTGTCCGCATTTGTTTGCAGAAGCGCTTCTTCCTCCACAGTTTTTCTCGTTATAAATTTATTAATTTTTCTGGAAACAATGCGATGCGATTTCTTAAATTTCCATAGCCAGTTATGAGAAGCTTTGAATCGTATATCTTCATGGCCTATTTCTTTCTGTGCCTGTAGAGCCCACTTTCGAAGGTCAATATCATGAACAATGACACCCGCGTCTACAGCAGTTTTCATATTCCGTAATGTGTATTCAGAAATTCGAGCAAGTTTTTCTTTATATGTACCACCCTTGTTCAGTTGTTGTGCCCAGCGTCGTAACTGCCGTATGGATTTTACAGATTTGTATTTTTGTTTGACGGTTTCAACACTGTAATTCTTTTTTTTACCAGATCTCCAATATTCAACAGCTTTTTTTTTATAATCATAGCTCAGCTCATCGTCACCAGAACAAGCGTCGGAATCGACATCATCATCCTTTTGCCATATCATATCTTCAACAGCAATTGCTTCGAACTCTTTAAATGGTTCTTGAAAATCAAGAGTTTCTTCCTGTATCATCTCAATCCCGTTGTAATCTTGCATAGAATCGATTAAAATTTTTTCGAAATTCTCCTTCATCTCTATTTCTGCATTATTAACAGGAGTTTGTGCAATGTTCATAGCTTCAAATGTAGCCAGTAACAATTTGATAACGTTGATTGGGTTGACTTTCATGCTGGTAAAAGTAGTAGGCACAATACACCAAAAGCACAGAAAAAGCACGCACGATTTGGAGCTCACTCAAAAATGCACTAGTACAATGCTAATGGTTACCGCCTTCGAAAATAAGTATCGAAAGAAAAAAATATTTATTAATCTCACGATGCCTGATAACGTTTTTATCTGATGCATGACTCAAGAATATTCGGAATGACTAATGTTATTCGGTGTGTGAGAATGCCAAAAATATCAGGTGATCATAACTACTTGATAACATTTTTATCTAGCACAAACACCGGGATCATATGTCTACGCCTCTATTTTTCCGCCAAAGTTATGAAAGTGTTTTATAGAGGCATTTTTATCTGTAGCATGGTACCTATTCATTTACGTGCAGTTTACAAGCTTTCTATGATCACCGAAAAAGTAGTTGTGAGAACTTCCCCCCCCCCCCCCCCCCCCCGCCAAACCGACACCATCCAGGTCAATACGAGTTTTATATGTTCCTAAAATTATTAAATTTGTAATTTCGATGCAGAGCAACCAAATTGAACGAAATGCAGGGAGAAATTTTGAAATAGCGAATAAAGAGGAAAATCGAGTGGGGGAGATTCACCCATTCAGAGTCTTGTATTGACTTCGATACGTCAGAAAATCTTGATTCGAAACTATTATAATATTTCGAATCAGCAAAAACATGTAAAACAGAAATAAACCACCTACGGTACGAAAATTCAAAAAAGGGGTAGTTCACCCCCTTAAGACTGCTATTTTGCAAAAATGCAAAAACACGTGAACTTTATTTTCATGTTTTCATGGAAATAGAACCCGTTTCATTCCTTCATATTCGTTCCTTTTTATTGTGGCGTGAGATATATAAGAATGTAAGGGTGGTTAACCCCCTGTTTTTTTTTTTTTTTTTTCGTGCACAGGGTGAACTTTTCATCACTTCAGATAAGAAACATTTTGGTTTTGGTTTTATCAAAATCAGTTGAGTGCTTGCTGGTGAAACTGCAAAATCACCCCCTGACATGCCTTACTTTCAAGGGTGGTTTCACCCCTTAAAACCGTTTTTCCGCCGATAAAAAAAAATACGTGTCTCTTACTTTCGAATGCTCTTTCACATACAGCAGTTTCAAGAAAATCGGAGGGGGACACCAAAGTGATGTTCCTTGTGAGAAGAACAAACAAACAGTTGTATCGAAAATATGGAAATTCTCCAGCGAGTAGTTTATGCAAAATAAAACAAAAAAACGACGCTATTTTAGGCGTTTTGACGAAGACATCGAAGTAGAGTAGTCCTCTGAAGACAGCAATCGGAAATGGAAAAAACATGACATTCGAGTACAATGAATAGAAAGTTTTGGCAACCGATCCATAAGATTGTTGAAACCGAACTGGATTTTTGCAATTTTCATAAGTATTTTTGAATTGATTATCGATGCAAAGAACTGTATGAATCTGAGAAAATCGAAATTTGGCACTGAACAGAGGTGAGACCGAAAACCTCTGGGGCCGAAAAGCCACAATGTTGATGATTCGACCGAAAATTTGGCTGAAAGTGATACAGCTTTTGCTCCGTTCTCCAAGAAGAATTTCCAGCAATGAATATTCATAATTGAGGAAAAGATTCAATAGATTCACTGAGTAAGAGAGTTTCTAAAAAATCGAATCTGGTTTGACGTTTCATGCTGAAATCGATACACAATTTTTCTAGATCAGACTATTCTGAATGAAGCCCTTCAAGATGTTGCTGGATCTGAGTATCGCTACAGTGGACACGTGAAATGCCGCAAAATCATGTTGGGCTATTATGAAGTGCGAAAATTATGCGGATGCCAAAAATGCGATTACCGAGGTCAAAACGGGACTTGTGAGGTTTTCTATCGTTCAAGAATCAGTGCATCGGTGCACATTCGGCTTGGTAAAGCATAGTCAAAAAGAGTGATCGTGCACCTATTTATTGTATTTGCATTTTAAGTCGAAGATCCAAGTACAACAGCCGTTGTGCGTTCTCGGAAATGTCAATTTTTGGATAAACTTCCGAAAAGCCCATACCCCCGATCGATCTGAAATTTGGTATACTTATGTAATTCGACGTGCTTAAAACGAATATGACAGGCAAAATGGCCGCATTTTTCATTTTCAAGGCTCGAAAAAATTTCAAATTTCGAACAAACAATTTTTCGAACGTCTTTTACGTTTATCGTTATAAATATGTTTAAGTATGTTCAGAACAAAATTTGTAGACCATAAAAAAATCGACATTTTTTTTTCAATACATAATCCATGTAGAAGCAGTATTTCAGGAGAAAAATACGAAAACGTTCCAGAATCTTTATATTTCACCAAACTCCATTAGTTATGTTCTACTTACGCACTTACGCACAAAAAACGATTGGGTCTGGAGCACCTTTGATGTGTGGGGGGGAATAGTCGGGCGAGTGTTGAGCACTTTGGATGTGATTGTGAAATCGTAGGGTGGGCGTTAAGCACTATTAGAGGTGTGTGGAATCGTCGGGCAGCGTTGAGTGCTTTTGGACGTGTGTGGAATCGTTGGGCGGGTCTGGAGCATCTTTGGATGTGTGTGGAATCGTTGGGCTGGTCTGGAGCAACTTTGGATGTGTGTGGAATCATTTGCGGGTGTTGAGTACTATTGAATGTAACTTTTATACACAAGAACACATATCATGAAAATACAAGAAAAAAGAACTTCAGGAACGGAAAATCCAGCAAAATAATTATCCAATATCATCGGCTTTTTGCGTGTAATATTTTTTCCATAGTTGCTTCTAGATTCCCAATCTTCTATCCTTAAGACCATGGATCTGTGGCTCGGACGCCTTCGAATTATCGAATGTGAAATTTTTGATAATATTTCATCAAACGAAAAGAAAGGAGTCTGGGCACATTCAAATCTTGAGCTCCGACTAACGACGTAGAAATATTTGCAAAAAAGTTTTCGTCGAATAGATGATAAAAAAATTACCTCATATGATGTTGTGAGCTGCGTGAGACTTTCCATTGCTGTGAGCTGTGAGAAGTGACTCGTAGAGTGGTCGGGCAGCAACTGATAGCTGTGGATCGATATGTTTTCAATTTTTCAACGAATCACATCAAAGCACTTTCCTGGTGCAATTTGCCCTCCGGACGCGAGCTTCAACTTTCGAACAATTTTGTAAAATTACTTGAAAACTCCTGGAGGTTAAACGACGTGAGGTTATCCCATTATCTTGAAGAAGACTCGAGTTCTCGAACCATCGGTAGTTCCGTTGCAAAAAGTAATAGAAAAATGGCCGATGAACTATCGAGTTATAGAAATTACGTTCGGGGGATAAGGGGGTTGCTGCTTGTTGCTGGATTATGGCCGATGAGAAAATTGGATTGTTCAGTGTATCATTTTATGTGCTATTTCAATGCCATTGGCTGTTTCATTCTGAGTTGCGCAACTTTTAACTTTGGCCGGGCAAATTCTAACAATCTCGAGCTTCTGACTAAAAGTATCGGCGTTACGGGAAGTTTTTTGTCGACAACGTTGAAGGTATGATGTGCCATTGTAGTATCGTTGAAAGAAGAAAAGATTCATTGGACTCGCGTAAAGCGAGGATCAGTTGAGTATTCGATAACAAAAAAATCAATGTGAGGTATTAAAAGGATAGAGAATAATTAGTGCTCGACAAGTGTTGCAAGTGAATTATTTTTTGAAATTCCATTTCGCATAACAATTCGGTTACGTCGATACGTGATGGGACGATAAATACATTCTCGATTCCTGCTTCTTTAAGGTCGTCTGCTTCCGCGTGAATTACAAAAAGTTGGCAGATCTTCATCACACTCTCGAGAAGTACTTCGAGGAGAGTATTGCAAATCCGACAATCCGAATCAGAGTTTTCAGCCACCTGAATTTCTATTCGCAGCCCTTTTACGCGCTTTCAGTATTGGTCTTTCTCACTGTTCTTCTTATGATAATAACACCACTAATAGTTATCTGTATACAATTGTCGAAAGATATTTATCCCTTACATTATGTACTTCCGTATGCCACCAAATATCCCTGGTCTTTTGAGGGTGGAAGTTTTTTTTATTACGTTCATTATGTGTGGCAAAGTTCTTCTGCGTTGTATTTGTTTTTCGTTAATTCCGGGGTTGATTCGTTATTCGGCTATTACGTGTTTCAAATGCGCTCTATTTTTCGATCTATGAGTCACCAATTAAAAAGTCTCAGTCCTACCGATCGAAACAAAGGCAAAATCATTCGCGAAATCGTGAACATTCATCAAATGCTCGGCAAGTGTCGGGATCAGGTAGAGATAATTTATGGACCGATCGTCCTCTGGATTTTCATCTCGAGTGGTGTTATCACATGCACCATCGTTTTTCAAGCTACTCAGGTAAACAATTTTTACAATTAATATTCATCCCGAACGATGACGATCAATAGAATTTTCTGTGAAGCTATATTGCATTAACTCAAATTCATTTCAAATACATCGAATTTTTGGAACGCCATTTCTTTTTTCTGATCCATTAAACAAGAAAAACTTGATGTCTCACTTTTAGTATATCATACTTTTCAAGAAATTGTGGAGCGTTCTCAATCATCCAAAACTTCATAGCAGGTTGAAAAATTTTATTTGGACAGTTTAGAAATAGTGTAGAAAATTTTCTGAGATTCATTAATACAGCACAATGAAGATTCTGCATTTTTCACTGCTTCTAGATATTTCAGGTTATATTGAGCGGAAACGCTCAATAATAGCGCAAATTTGTTATTCGGATAACCATAAAAGTTTAAAAATTAAGATCATGATGTCAGAAGTTTGAAAGTCATTGCCATAAATTTGGAGGCAACGTTTTTAAAAAAAAACAGCGATAGCACGAAAGGCCAAGACGTGCGACGGACATATCTGATTTTATAGCATAGAATGGGGAAAAAAGGGGTACTTGAAGAAATTTCCTGATATCCAGATGTTTGAGAAGCCTGATTTATTTCTTACTCTCGAACACAAACAAACGTACTGTAAATTTTCCTGTAATATTCGAAGTAAAATTCTTTGAGCACGCTAGGGTAGTCTTCATAAATTGGTGAAATTTCTCCTTACCTAGATGACAATCCTATGCACCTTGATTGCTACTTTGAAAAAGTAGTCGAAAAGAAAATAAGAATTCCTAGCAAATTTATCTTCTTTACACATTTTCATTTTTGTGAAAATTTCTTTTTTTTCTGTTTTATATTTATATTTTTTTATTTTTTATTTTTATATTTTTTAATATTTTTTTTCATATTCAAAAGTATTACTCTTTTCATTTTCTGGAAAAAGTATACCAAAAGGACTGTGAAAAATTAATTTTGACGATTTTTTAAGTACCTCGTTTTGCTCCGGTCTCCCTTACAGTTTTTTTTTGCATTTTGTAATAAACATCTACTCGTTTTATATTTTAAATCGAGAATGATTCTCCGGATTCTGAAATACTGGTTCATATCTTATCCCAAAATCATCCGAATATGACTATAATTGGACTTATCACTCAGGCGTAAGTGCCCATATAGGTGCTATACAAGATTCTTGAATAGCCACTATACAAAAACCACTAGGAAATACAAAAATGCATCTCCGCAGACTCGGGAGCAGTCGGTTAGACATGCAGTTCTATTCTTCGTCTACGTAGCCGCAAAATTGGTTCAAGCTTTCATGTACGCGTGGTACGGAAGTGTCGTCATCACGGAGGTGCGTCAGTTTTTCCAAAATGAGTTTCCCACGAAATGCGAGTGCGAGAGTTCACTGACAATGATATTTCATTTTTTATTACTGTTTGGACACGGGGAACAGAGCGAAGAGTTTCGCAACGCGATTTACAGCTGCGACTGGCCTAGCTCCGGGGACAAATCTTTGATGAAGAGCATTCTCATAATGATGTGCACCAGGCCAATGGGGTTCACGGCCTGCAGATTCCTCATCATCTCTACTGATATGTTCACTGCGGTAAACCAAGCGCATTTTATCCGACATTAAGGACATTATCAGAGTAGCCGATTGTGCTAATCAGCAAACAGTCTTGCACTATGAGTTTTGACGATAAACTATAGTTTTGCTGACGCCCACAACACCGAGAAATAATTAAAGACCACTTTACAAAAGTGGAATTTTTTTTCTCATGGAAAGATTTCGAACTTGATAATTCGACTCGGGACATCCCTTGAGTATTCAATGGAGGACCATTTTTTTCGAAATTGCAATCTCCTTTTTCAGAATAGAAAAGAAATTGCCTATCTGACTCCGGGTCAAGTGATATCGCTTACAGAACAAAATTCTCCTTCAATAAATTGTATGGAGAGAATATGAAATCGAACTGGTTTGAAATTTTAATAACGCCCACGTTTATACACTTTGCCTGCACAAATTGCAAATCAAAATTCATCCACACGTCCCGTTCAAGCTTGATGCTGTAATTGAAGCAGCAATGATATTGGACCTATTGCTTGAAAAAATATTTCTCGCTATTTTTTCTATGACAGCCTTAAATAGAAAAGCAACAGCTACAACGCGGTTTTTCACAAATTTTCATGCGATTTTTTACTACAGGGTCATCTCAGTTTTGCCTGAATACCAATTCTTGGAAAATAGAGTTTTTATTTCACACCAAGTTTAGCAGTACTCTCACCTCTCTAATTTGTTTTAGTGAATACTAAAATGCACGGAAGTCCAAAAAAATGGGTTCCGCTATTACTGTACATTTTTAGATGATTTTTTGATTTTTTCAGATAATCAACACTTCGATGTCTTACTTCTTCTTACTGCGGACAATAGATGCATAACTCTGACCACATTGTTCCTTCACGATTCTCATAGTTTAGAAAAATTTTCATCATGAATTAAAAGGGTGGGGATCAAATGTTGGAATGACTACAATTTCGAACAGCTAAAATCTCGAGTTTATAATCTTCGAATGATAATATGGAGACGGATAGATTCGACTAGAGCTTTGAATGCCGAAAATAAATAAAGCAGAAACTGCAAGGTTCGAAGCACGTTTACATCGAAAATAGAATGTAATAATCGCCCATAGGACGATGACTAAAATATCGATTTTTCAAAAATTCGACTATCACTCTGTCGATTCATAAATTACTACAGTCAGCGATACTATGAAAATTCACAATTTTGAAAATATAATAACGAAAGACCAAATATTACTGAAATCGAAATACTGAAACACCAAAAAGTCGAACAGTCAAAATAGCGAAACGTTAAAAAGTCGATCGATCAAATTAAAGAAATGCAGTGGAGCTCCAAATATACGCGTCTCACTCACTCACTTACTCAGACCGGTGATCTCCAATTTGAAACAACGCCATTTTGACTTTCGCCTTTTCGAGCTATCGCTATTCTGCATATCTAAGTTTTATAGGCTCGAAAAATTCACTTTCGATTTTTTGCTACTCTATAATCTGGTCTGTCTGTAAAACAATTACTCTCCATTTTGAATTCGAAAATATGAACTTTTGACATTCGGATGGTCTGTTAAAATGGCATTCGAAATGAAAACTATTGAAATATATATTTTCTGGTAAATATGAATTCAAAGAAGGAATTTTTGATTAAACACGCAATCTGCTGAATAGTCGATCGGGAATAAGAATTTCGAATTACTTATTTTTCTCCAAACTGATATTACAACTTTAAAAATTTCGAAATATCGACCGTTCTACAATTCAGTTATTCGACATATTGAACCCCACCCAATTAAAATACTGTAAAGTGAAGATCAAACAAATAACTGTATCACAAATATGTTACAGCGAGTAGTTTACGCAAAAATAAAATAGTTAAGAACGCTATTTTAGTTATTTTAGAGAATTTACCGAGTCAACGCACGGTTCTAACATGCCATTTTATCACGGCGAATAGAAAGTTTCGGCAATCAATCGATAAGATTGATAAGATCTGACTAGATTATTGTAACTTCCATAATTAGTGGCATCTTTGAATTTGTTCTCAAACTTTAACCATTTTTCTGCACGGATATTTTAGGGGCCTCTTTTCCGGGACAGGTGGTGAGAGGGGTACTTCTATGTTTCAACATGGAAAGCCTCTCGTCTTCCCAACTGCACATGAATTTAGTTTATGGTTTTAAATTTACATGAAAAAATGATAATTTCGTACTTTTAGACGAAAAAATAACTATTTCAACCACAATGTTCCTAATTTTGAGAAAAGAAAGCTTCTTCTTCTATTTAAAAAAATATCAAACATTTGCTTTGAGAGCAGTAATGCAGAGTTATGGTTTCAATATCTGACTGTTGGCTACTCTGCTTAAGCTCGAGGGCAAGCTGTAAGTCTTCGCTTTAAGTCATCGTTTGAAACTGCGTGGCCGCCCAAAGATAGCGAGACAAACTTCGTTTACTAATTTTCTTTTACACGTTGCGGATAAAAGATACAGTGAAACATCAAAAAGTGCCTTTTTTAACAGTAGTTTTTCAATTTTTTTTTGCGTTTTTTACGATTTTCCATAAGACTCAATGTAAAAAACTAATTTAATTTTCTCAGAAACGGTATGATCGAACCCGTTAAAATTTTGCGATCAAATAGTTTACACACTTTCGAACGTATCTGCCAATTTTCATCAAAATCCCTCTTCTTTTATATATGGTACCGTTCCACCTTAATGACTTTAATGAGAAAATGAAAATTACCTCACATCTCGGGTGATCTTTCTCTGGTTGGGGCTTGACTTTTGGGCTTGAAAATCTGAAAAACTGAGCTCGTGGCTCTACGATGAAAATCAATTTCCAAACGTTCTATTGTCCCCTCGGCTGTTCACAATTTTCACCAATTTTTTTAGTCCTGAATTTTCGCGATGGGTTTCATCTTTCGAGGCTAAAACCTGAACGATTTTTTTTGGACGTGACCTCTCCGGGGCAATCTGGATTTTGATTCAGTGTTTTTTTGCTGTGAGCGTCAAGTTTCTTGAAGATTCTACAGTTTTCCAGAAAATTTTTTTTTCGCAACCTGAGACCCGTGTAGCAGCGACGAAGCTGGAGAATATTTTTCCCAATTTTCATCAGAACAATAAATCGATTGTAACGTGAAGAAGTGAAAGATCGTCGTTCATTTTTTCTTTAAGGTTATCTGTTTCCACATAAATTACCAAGAGCTGGTAGATCTTCACTATACTTTGGAAAAATACTTCGAAGAGAGTCTCTCCAATATGAAAATTCGGAGCGAAATCTTCAAGCACCTTAATATCTACGCAAAACCGTTAATCGTGATTTGTATACAACTGTCGATAAGTGTTCACCCGATAAAATATCCGCTGCCGTATACCGGAAAATATCCGTGGTCTTTTGAGGGCGGGAGTTTCGTTTATTATCTTCATTATCTGCGGCAAATTTGCGCTGTTTTTTTCATCTCTACGTCGTAACTATGGGGGTCGATGCGTTATTCGGCTACTACGTGTTCCAAATACACGCGATTTTTCAACTTATGGCTCATCGGATGAGGAGCATCGGTTACACGGGTGAAGACAATAGAAACATCGTCCGAATGTGCGTCGAAATGCACCAAATACTCACCAAGTGTTGTAATCAGGTTGAAATGATTTACGGACCAATAGTCTTGTGGATCTTTCTCACCAGCGCCATAATTCTGTGCACCCTCGTTTTTCGAATTTCTCAGGTAGTAATATCAAAATTTCAATTGCGTTCGGAAGGCTGATTTTTCAATAATTAGTCCTAAGACGCTGTTGCATTTCTCATTATTTGAACGATCAATATACTCATTGAACGAATAAAAATCGATAGAATTTCAGATCAAATGTCCACGGATATTGAATGCAGCAGAAAATCCAGAAACATTACCACCGCTTGTTGCAAAATTTATTCGTTCATTATGCTGTTGGTTTATTCGCTCGACGCTTCTCTCATTAGTTCATCCAGCATTGCATTTCAGTTATTTGCCAAATCGTTTGCTCATGCGTCCATCGAACGGTTCATCGATTCAGTCAACCTCCGGATCCGTTCATCCTCCAAATCGCACATTCGGCCATTTTGCTTTCTATTCCATCGGCTTCCTCACTCTCAGACTCTACATTCTTTCGTTCGATTATTCACTCAACTTTTCCCTTCATCATCTATCCAGCCATTTACGAGCGAATAAAATCCTTTACTGAGCGATTGATCTAAGCATTGATTCATCTGTCCGAAGACGAATGTATCTGTGCCTGAATATAGATCCACATCACCACTTTTTATGGATTACTATAACATTGTGATTTGTTTTTAAAAGCTGTTCGATTTTCGATTGCATTTTGAGATTTTTCGGACGATTTGAATTTATTATAAGCAAAGATAATAAATGTTAAAAATGGAAATGAAGAACCGCATGGAGGGGAGATTAAATAACGGTAGAAATAAAAAAATGTATTTGTGCAGGCCGAGAACTTATCCGGTGGACAATCGGCATACCACTTTACTTATATCGCGGTGAAATTATTCCAAGCTTTTATGTACGCTTGGTACGGAGGCATAATTATAACGGGGGTACGTTAATTTGGAAAAATTGTTTTTTTTTCCAGATGAATGAACGATTTTAATAAATTTTGTTTTATCTTCAATAATTATGTGAACACGAGAAACAGAGACGCGGTTTATGATTGTGACTGGCCCGGATCTGGCGACAAATCTTTGATGAACAACGTCATCATAATGATGTGCATCCAGCCAATAAAACTCACAGCTTGCAAATTTTTCATCATCTCCACTGACATGTTTGCTAAGGTAAAAAAAAACGCATTTTCGTTCCCATCCTGAATAACCTCGCTCAAAATAACCTGGTAAAATAACCAATCTCAAAACAAACAAACAAAAAAACAAAAATACACACACACAAACTTAAACAAACAAACAAAAATTCATACACGAGCCTACCAATCCGGAGGAAAAAAATTGCAGGGTGGGTATTCTCGAGACATCGCGAGATGTTGAACATGTTAAAAACAATAAACAATAAATTTATAATGAAGCATTTCGAATCTAGTAATGAAAATTCCGCATAGGGTTTCATATTTATCCTTAATCAATGTTTCAAATAAATATTTAAATCATTTTCCATATTCCAGTAATTACAAACTTAAAGTTCATTTTAAATGACGATTATTATCCTCGTAGTTATATTGTTCATCGGTTTTTTGTTTGTTGATTATTTTACTAGGTTATTTTGAGCGAGGTTATTGAGGACGGACACCCACATTTTTTTCAATAATAAGAATTTGAGAACTTGTCGAACTGGTCACTTAACAGTCGTTCACTACAATTTTAGAAAAAGCTACGAAACCTCACCATGTGCAGCTTGATATTATTCGAAAACGTAACGCCGATTTTTCACTCTTTTAAACTATGAACTCAAATGTTCTCATGAACTCAAAAATACCATAAAACTCATTGCCAGAAGTACCTGTAAACGTTCCCATTGTGAGGAAAAGAAAGATTCAATAAATAAAAAAGTCTGCTTCTAAAAAAACTATCCAAAAACCAACCTCATCATACACTTTATGAAAAACCTTCTTCATTATCATTCAAAAGAATATCGAACCTTGTAAAAACGCGCTTCCTTCCAAATAATTATTACAAAATAAGGTAAATATTTAGTATCGCGGCACCACCTAGAATTGGCTTCAATTTTTTTCACAAAAATGACGTCTCAAATGACCATCTCAAATGCATTAATGAATAACCTCGAACCTGTGATATGGAAATACGTAATCTCAAGACGTTCCGCTCAAAGGAACTGAACGTTGTCAAATAAGTGCAAGAGTAAAAAGTACATTGCATTGAGAACCGAAAAAATACAAATGTAGTATATTTAAAGAAGATTAAAAAATACAAATAATCAAATGATAAACAAAAGAAAAACAGAAACACAGAAAAATCGCAAACACAAAAAGTTATAATAACAAAAAATTACAAAGAAAAAAATTCCGAAGATTTTAACTTACTGAATAGTCAACTAAATTATTGAATTTTAGCCGTTGTGAAATCATGTTCTAATGGGCTTTGAGAATACTCGTCTGCCTCAGAACGTTTTAGCTAAATTACTAAAAGATCGACAACCATAAAAGTTACAAAATCTTGCTTTTAAGCAATTATATAGAAGAACAATGCCACCCATTTTTTTTATAACCAGCACATAAAAAATTGTGGTTAATTTCGAGTTGAGAATACTCTTCCGGCCCAAGGAGTCCTGACTGAGTTACTATTCGACAGTAGAAACTTATAAGGAAACCGAAATCTTCCTGCCCATGACTTTTTGAGAAAATGGCTAATTCAAAATATCACATCAAAGATGAAGTCATTTTTCACTTTATGATAGTAGAGATTTATAAGAAAATCGATTCTTCTCCGACTTTCAGGATCCCCTGGTATGATTCACTACATATTCGACGTCGATTGGATCGGTACAAGTTATTTTTAAATACGTGTTAAAAGTACTTGTCCGGCCCATCACTTTCTATTCAAATTGCTCACTCATAAAAAAATCAGGGCTCTCCTAAAATTGATGAACCACAAGTATGAATTCGGAGAGAGTTCACAAAAATATCTTTAGGTAATTGAATAAATTGTGAAAAAAATCTAATCGAATTTCCCCGTATTTTACTAGGGATTTCATTGTGCATCCATAAAATAAAAAAATATACTTTGCACGATGCAAATTTTCAAGCATTCAAGATAACTTCTCAGCTTACATTGCAAAATCAAAGCAATTCTTACCTCTCATTTCTTTCAGCGAAGAAATTCCATTTTCAGTATAGGAACCATCCTATACTAATGCTGAGAATATTGAAATGATAATATGTCGCATTTTTCGAAAAATTTCGATCGGACTCAGCCTTACGATTGTGTGTTTATTTTTTTATATCCACGTATACAATTTTATCCGGTTAAAATCAATAAATATCAACAGTTAAGTAAACACGAGCGTTTCGAGGAATTCAAAGAAATATGATTTTTTTGTTCCATGATATTAACATATGGATTAGCTTCGTCTTTGATTTTTTTATGAATGAGCAATTTGAATAGAAAGTGATGGGCCGGACAAGTACTTTTAACACGTATTTAAAAATAACTTGTACCGATCCAATCGACGTCGAATATGTAGTGAATCATGCAGTTCTATTCTTCGTCTATATGACTGTAAAATTGGTTCAAGCTTTCATGTACGCGTGGTACGGAAGTGTCGTCATCACGGAGGTGCGTCAATTTTTCCAAAATGAGTTTCCCACGAAATGCGAGTGCGAGAGTTCACTGTCAATGATATTTCATTTTTCATTACTGTTTGGACACGGGGAACAGAGCGAAGAGTTTCGCAATGCGATTTACAGCTGCGACTGGCCTGGATTCGGGGACAAATCTTTGATGAACAACATTCTCATAATGATGTGCAACAAGCCAATGGGGTTCACGGCCTGCAAATTTCTCATCATCTCGACTGATATGTTCATTGCGGTAAACGAAACGCATTTTATCCGACATTAAGGACGTGGGAGCAGCCGGTTGTGCTAATCAGTAAACAGTTTTTCAGTACAGTTTTGACGAGAAACTATTTTTGCTGATCACCAACAGTACTATATTAGGGGGAAGCTGAGCAGAGCGCAACGCCCGGAAAAACTAAAAGGTTCCACTGCAAAAGTGGAATGGTTTTTTTTTACAAAAAAAAAAAATTCCTTATTTAACTTGTTGAAAACGAAGCATTCCAAGGGGACTGCTTCACTGCTTAATTTTTTAAAAAATTGAAATTTTTTTCAAAAACGAAAAATACGGAGCTCGTTGATATTCGGCACGAATTTGATAATTATGAATAAAATGATTAACGATTATTAAGTCGTTTCTAATCGAAACAGCTTTTGCGTTCATACTCGATCTTCGTAAATTGCAATCAACGCGAATCAAAATTCATCCCCGAGTGCGATTTGATATTTGTGAAATTGAAACGTGTAAAAAGGGGTTCATATTTCATATTGAGTTTAGCCGTACTCACACGTTCTTAATTTGTTTCAGTAAACACAAAATTGCATAATTGTCCAGGCCAATGAGTTCTGATAAATAAATTCCATCACATTCCTGGATTATTATTTGATATTTCAGATAATCAACACAACGATGTCTTACTTCTTCTTGTTGCGAACACTGGATGCGTAAAATTGACTACATTGTTTCCCAACGATTTTAATAGTTTATAAAAATTTCCATTAGCAATTAAGATACTCTGAGAAGAACAAACAAACAGTTGTATCGAAAATATGGAAATTCTCCAGCGAGTAGTTTATGCAAAATAAAACAAAAAAACGACGCTATTTTAGGCGTTTTGACGAAGACATCGAAGTAGAGTAGTCCTCTGAAGACAGCAATCGGAAATGGAAAAAACATGACATTCCAGTACAATGAATAGAATGTTTTGGCAACCGATCCATAAGATTGTTGAAACCGAACTGGATTTTTGCAATTTTCATAAGAATTTTTGAATTGATTATCGATGAATCTGAGAAAATCGAAATTTGGCACTGAACAGAGGAGAGACCGAAAACCTCTGGGGCCGAAAAGCCACAATGTTGATGATTCGACCGAAAATTTGGCTGAAAGTGATACAGCTTTTGCTGCGTTCTCCAAGAAGAATTTCCAGCAATGAATATTCATAATTGAGGAAAAGATTCAATAGATTCACTGAGTAAGAGAGTTTCTAAAAAATCGAATCTGGTTTGACGTTTCATGCTGAAATCGATACATAATTTTTCTAGATCAGACTATTCTGAATGAAGCCCTTCAAGATGTTGCTGGATCTGAGTATCGCTACAGTGGACACGTGAACCGCCGCAAAATCATATTGGGCTATTATGAAGTGCGAAAATTATGCGGATGCCAAAAATGCGATTACCGAGGTCAAAACGGGACTTGTGAGGTTTTCTATCGTTCAAGAATCAGTGCATCGGTGCACATTCGGCTTGGTAAAGCATAGTCAAAAAGAGTGATCGTGCACGTATTTATTATATTTGCATTTTAAGTCGAAGATCCAAGTACAACAGCCGTTGTGCGTTCTCGGAAATGTCAATTTTTGGATAAACTTCCGAAAAGCCCATACCCCCGATCGATCTGAAATTTGGTATACTTATGTAATTCGACGTGCTTAAAACGAATATGACAGGCAAAATGGCCGCATTTTTCATTTTCAAGGCTCGAAAAAATTTCAAATTTCGAACAAACAATTTTTCGAACGTCTTTTACGTTTATCGTTATAAATATGTTTAAGTATGTTCAGAACAAAATTTGTAGACCATAAAAAAATCGACATTTTTTTTCAATACATAATCCATGTAGAAGCAGTATTTCAGGAGAAAAATACGAAAACGTTCCAGAATCTTTATATTTCACCAAACTCCATTAGTTATGATCTACTTACGCACTTACGCACAAAAAACGATTGGGTCTGGAGCACCTTTGATGTGTGGGGGGGAATAGTCGGGCGAGTGTTGAGCACTTTGGATGTGTTTGTGGAATCGTAGGGTGGGCGTTAATCACTATTAGAGGTGTGTGGAATCGTCGGGCAGCGTTGAGTGCTTTTGGACGTGTGTGGAATCGTTGGGCGGGTCTGGAGCATCTTTGGATGTGTGTGGAATCGTTGGGCTGGTCTGGAGCATCTTTGGATGTGTGTGGAATCATTTGCGGGTGTTGAGCACTATTGAATGTAACTTTTATATGCAAGAACACAAGTCATGAAAATACAAGAAAAAAGAACTTCAGGAACGGAAAATCCAGCGAAATAATTATCCGATATCATCGGCTTTTTGCGTAAAATATTTTTTCAATGGTTGCTTCTGGATTCCCAATCTTCTATCCTTAAGACCATGGATCTGTGACTCGGACGCCTTCGAATTATCGAATGTCAAATTTTTGATAATATTCCATCAAACGAAAAGAAAGGAGTCTGGGCATATTCAAATCTTGAGCTCCGACTAACGAGGTAGAAATATTTGCAAAAAAGTTTTCGTCGAATAGATGATGAAAAAATTACCTCATATGATGTTGTGAGCTGTGAGACTTTCCATTGCTGTGAGCTGTGAGAAGCGACTCTTAGAGTGGTCGGGCAGCAACTGTTAGGTATGGATCGATATGTTTTCAATTTTTCAATGAATCACATTAAAGCACTTTCCTAGTGCAATTTGCCCTCCGGACGCGAGCTTCAACTTTCGAACAATTTTCTAAAATTACTTGAAAACTCCTTGAGGTTAAACGACGTGAGGTTATCCCATTATCTTGAAGAAGACTCGAGTTCTCGAATCATCGGTAGTTCCGTTGAAAAACGTAATAGAAAAATGGTCGATGAACTATCGAGTTATAGGAATTACGTTCGGGGAATAAGGGGGTTGCTACTTGTTGCTGGATTATGGCCGATGAGAAAATTGAACTGTTCAGCGTATCATTTTATGTGCTATTTCAATACCCTCGGCTGTTTCATTCTGAGTTGCGCAACTTTTAACTTTGGCCGGGCAAATTCTAACAATCTCGAGCTTCTGACTAAAAGTATCGGCGTTACGGGAAGTTTTTTGTCGACGACGTTGAAGGTATGATGTGCTATTGGAGTATCGTTGAAACAAGAAAAGATTCATTGGACTCACGTAAAGCGAGGATCAGTTTAGTATTCGATAACAAAAAAATCAATGGGAGGTATTAAAAGGATAGAGAATAATTAGTGCTCGGCAAGTGCTGCAAGTGCAAGTGCATCTATTAAAATTCCATTCCGTATAACAATTCGATTATGTTGATACGTTATGGGACGATAAATACATTCTCGATTCCTGCTTCTTTAAGGTCGTCTGCTTCCGCGTGAATTACAGAAACTTGGCTGATCTTCATTACACCCTTGAGAAATACTTCGAGGAAAGCATTGCAAATCCGAAAATTCGAACCGAAGTTTTAAGCCAATTGAATATTTATTCGCAGCCCTTTTACGCGCTTTCCGTATTGGTCTTTCTCACTGTTCTTCTTATTCTGATAACACCACCAATAGTTATCTGTATACAATTGTCGAAAGATATTTATCCGCTACATTATCTACTCCCCTATGCTGCAAAATATCCATGGCCTTTCGAGGGTGGAAGTTTTCTTTATTACGTTCATTATGTGTGGCAAAGTTCTTCTGCGTTGTACGTGTTTTTCGTTACTTCCGGGGTTGATTCGTTATTCGGCTATTACGTGTTTCAAATGCGCGCTATTTTTCGACTGATGAGCCACCAAATGAAAAGTCTCAGTGACATCGATGGGAACAAAGACGAAATTATTCGTCAGATCGTGAACATGCATCGAGTGATCGGCAAGTGTCGGGATCAAGTCGAGATGGTTTATGGACCGATAATCTTCTGGATTTTTCTCACGAGTGCCGTTATCATTTGCACTCTAGTTTTCCAGGCTACTCAGGTGAAAACTTTTGACAATTGATATTTATCCCGAACGATGATGAAGTTCAATATAATTTGATATGGAATCGCGTTATATTAATTCAAGTTTATCTCAAATATCTCGAGTTTTTGGAACGCCAATTCTTTCTTCTGATCCGTTGCACGTGGGAAAATTTTGTGATTTTTCGCTCTCAAGATATGTGTAATATCATTTCTTCCAAGAATTTGTGGAGCGTTTTCAATTTACAACTTTCCAGGGGATTTAAAAATGATTTCGGCCCATTGGGAAATATTGTAGAAAATTTTCCGAGATTCGTTAATTCAGAATCTCAATTCCTTCAATTCCTTTTATTCTATTCGAAAGTTTGTCATTTGGATGGCCGAAAAAGATTTATACTGATTCGAAGGAAAATAATAACAAACAAAAATAAAATACTATAGCGTTTTGCCCGGGGAGACCGGAGCGAAACGGGGTATCAAAGGAAATCTTGCTTTTTATAAACTCTAAAAAACGTACCGTAATTTTGTGTAATTTTCGAAAAAAAAAATAATTTTTCTTCGGACACAAGGAAGTACTTCTCAAAAATTGGTGAAATTCACCTTACCAACAAGCAGATTTCAAGTCAATGCGCACCTTGACTGCTTCTCTCAACAAGCATTCGGAAAAAATTTTTAGAATTCCTTCGAAATTTCACTTTTTTACTAATTTTCATGTTTGTCAAAATATTTTTCCTTCCTTTTTAAAAATTTTTTGAACATTTCAAAAGTATCCGTTTTTTATCCTTTTCTGGAAAAATATACCAAACTGTATGACTGTAAAAAAAATAATTTCCACAATTTTTGAAGTGCCCCGTTTTATTCCAGTCTCCTTTACAATTATTGCATTCTTTTTTATGGAAATCCGCGGAATTTATACCCAAAATAGAGAATCCCTTCTCTTATCCTAGAATAATAATTGCTATCTAGTTTCAACAATGTTTAAAATATACGATCATGGTTTGACTCGTCACTGTGGCGTGAGTATCCTAAAATAAGGCCCAAGAATTTTGAACAGCCACTGCACAAATTTTCAGTAAATTAAAAAATGCATTTTCGCAGACTCGGGAGCAGACGGTTAGACATGCAGTTCTATTCTTCGTCTATATGACTGTAAAATTGGTTCAAGCTTTCATGTACGCGTGGTACGGAAGTGTCGTCATCACGGAGGTGCGTCAATTTTTCCAAAATGAGTTTCCCACGAAATGCGAGGGCGAGAGTTCACTGTCAATGATATTTCATTTTTTATTACTGTTTGGACACACGGAAAACAGAGCGAAGAGTTTCGCAATGCGATTTACAGCTGCGACTGGCCTGGATCCGGGGACAAATCTTTGATGAACAACATTCTCATAATGATGTGCAACAAGCCAATGGGGTTCACGGCCTGCAAATTTCTCATCATCTCGACTGATATGTTCACTGCGGTAAACGAAACGCATTTTATCCGACATTAAGGACGTGGGAGCAGCCGGTTGTGCTAATCAGTGAACAGTTTTTCAGTACAGTTTTGACGAGAAACTATTTTTGCTGATCACCAACAGTACTATATTAGGGGGAAGCTGAGCAGAGCGCAACACCCAGAAATACTAAAAGGTTCCACTGCAAAAGTGGAATGGTTTTTTTTTACAAAAAAAAAATTCCTTATTTAACTTGTTGAAAACGAAAAATTCCAAAAGAACTGCTTCACTGCTTAATATTTAAAAAAATTGAATTTTTTTTCAAAAACGAAAAATACGGAGCTCGTTGATATTCGGCACGAATTTGATAATTATGAATAAAATGATTAACGATTATCAAGTCGTTTCTAATCGAAACAGCTTTTGCATTCATACTCGATCTTCATAAATTGCAATCAAAGCGAATCAAAATTCATCCCCGAGAGCGATTTCATATTTGTGAAATTGAAATGTGTAAAAAGGGGTTCATATTTCGTATTGAGTTTAGCCGTACTCTTACGTTCTTAATTTGTTTCAGTAAAGACAAAATTGCATAATTGCCCAGGCCGATGAGTTCTGATAAATAAATTCCACCACATTTCTGGATTATTATTTGATATTTCAGATAGTCAACACAACGATGTCTTACTTCTTCTTATTGCGAACACTGGATGCGTAAAACTGACTACATTGTTTCCCAACGATTTTAATGGTTTATAAAAATTTCCATTAGCAATTAAGATACTCTGACAAGATAAAAAAAACAGTTGTATGGAAAATATGTAAATTCTCCAGCAAGTAGTTTACGCAAAATAAAACAAAAAAACGACGCTATTTTAGGCGTTTTGACGAAGACATCGATGTAGAGTAGTCCTCTGAAGACAGCAATCGGAAATGGAAAAAACATGACATTCGAGTACAGTGAATAGAAAGTTTCGAAACCGATCCATAAGATTGTTGAAACCGAACTGGATTTTTGCAATTTTCATAAGTATTTTTTGAATTGACTATCGATGGAAAGAACTGTATGAATCTGAGAAAATCGAAATTTGGCACTGAACAGAGGAGAGACTGAAAACCTCTGAGACCAAAAAGCGGCAACGTTGATGATTCAACCGCAAATTTGGCTGGAAGTGATACAGCTTTGGCTGCATTCTCCAAGAAGAATTTCCAGAAATGAATCTTCATAATTGAGGAAAAGATCCAACAGATTCACTGAGTAAAAGAGCTTCCAAAAAAATCGAATCTGATATTTGTTTTATACTAATCTTCACCTCTTTGATCATTTTTCTACCTAGATCTTTTAGGGGCCTTGCACTTTATAGATGAAAGCAATAAAATATGACAAAAACATCTACTAAATCAGTGTATAGAGAAAATGAAAATTACCTCACATCTTGGATGATCTTTCTCAATACAAAGTGGATTCCATGTTGCCAGAAGAAGAGACTCCCGGGACGGTCAGAAAGGAACTGAGCGCTTTACACGTCCGAGAAAAATTTTCTCGGAATATCGACCAACATTATTACTATAGTTTCAATTTTCTGCTGTTAACTTCCGTTATGCAATTTTCTCGACCGTTACCGATTGTAGCGTTGTAACAATTTTCGAATTATGTATAAAAACTTCTGGAAACTAAACGTCAGAGGTTATCCCATTATCTTCAAGTTTCCAGTTCTCGCATGATCGGTAGTTTCGTTGGAAAACGTAATAGGAAAATGGTCGATGAACTATCGAGTTATAGAAATTACGTTCGGAGGTTAAGGAGGTCGCTGTTTGTTGCTGGATTATGGCCGATGAGAAAATTGGACTGTTCAGCGTATCATTTTATGTGCTATTTCAATACCCTCGGCTGTTTCATTCTGAGTTGCGCAACTTTGAACTTTGGTCGGGTACATTCTAACAATCTCGAGCTACTGACTAAAAGTATCGGCGTTACGGGGAGTTTTTTGTCGGCGGTGTTAAAGGTATGATGTGCCAATGGAGTATCATTGAAATATGAAAAAAGAATAGACTTCGTTGAATTAACGTAAACAAGAATTAGTTTAGTATGCGATAACAAAAAAATAATGATGTATTAAAAGGATAGAAAATAATTAGTATTCGTCAAGTGCTGGCAGTGATCAAACTATTTAAATTCGACTGCTAATAATAATTTCCGGCTTCTTCAAGGTTATATGCTTCCGCATGAATTACAAAAAGTTGGCAGATCTTCATCACACCCTCGAGAAATACTTCGAGGAGAGTATTGCGAATCCGAAAATCCGAATCAGAGTTTTCAGCCACCTGAATATCTATTCGCAGCCGTTTTATGCGTTTTCAGTATTGGTTTTTCTCACTGTTTTTCTTATTCTTATAACACCACCAATCGTTATTTGTATACAATTGTCAAAAGATATTTATCCCTTACATTATCTACTGCCGTATGCCGCCAAATATCCCTGGCCCTTTGAGGGTGGAAGTTTTTTTTATTACGTTCATTATGTATGGCAAAGTTTTTCTGCGTTGTACATGTTTTTCGTTACTTCCGGGGTTGATTCGTTATTCGGTTATTACGTGTTTCAAATGGGCGCTATTTTTCGATTGATGAGCCACCAATTAAAAAGTCTCAGTCATACCGATGGGAACAAACGCAAAATCATTCGCGAAATCGTGAATATGCATCAAGTGCTCGGCAAGTGTCGGAATCAGGTCGAGATTATTTATGGACCGATCATCCTCTGGATTTTCGTCTCGAGTGCCATCATCATATGCACTCTCGTTTTTCAAGCTACTCAGGTAAAAAATGTTGACAATAAATATTCATCCCGAACGATGAAGATCAATAGAATTTTTGATAAAGCTGTATTACATCAACTCACATTTTCTTTAAATCCATCGAATTTTTGGAACGTCATTTCTTGTTTTTGATCCATTAAACAAGGAAAACTTTACGTCTCGTTTTTTGTGTAATATCATACTTTCCAAGAATTTGTGGAGCGTTCTCAATCATCCAAAACTTTCAAGCAGATTGAAAAATTCTATTTCGACCGTTTAGCAATAATGTAGAAAATTTTCTGAGATTCGTTAACCTACCAAAAAAGTTCAAAGTTCGAGATAATGATGTCAGAAGTTTTAGAGCCATTGCCATTTGGAGGCAAATTTTTTTAAAAAACGAAGAAGGCCGACTACAGCGATAGCACGAGGTCAAGACGCGCGATGGAAGTATTTGATATTATAGCATAGATTGGGGGAAAAAGGGGCACTTAAAGAAATTTCCTGCCGTTTAGATGTTTGAGAAGCCTGATTTATTTCTTATTTTCGAACACCAAAAACCGTACTGTAAATTTTCCTACAATGTTCGGAAAAAAATTCTTGGAGCACGCTAAGGTAGTCTTCATAATTTGGTGAAATTTCTCCTTACTTAGACGACAATCCTATGCACCTTGAGTATGCTACCTTGTAAAAGCAGTCGAGAAGAAAATAAGAATTCCTAGCAAATTTATCTTCTTTACACATTTTTATTTTTGTGAAAATTTCTATTTTTTCTATTTTAACATTTTTGTTCAAATTCAAAAGTATTACTCTTTTCATTTTCTGAAAAAAGTATATCAAAGGGACGGGAAAATTTAATTTTTACGATTTTTTAAGTACCTCGTTTTGCTCCGGTCTCCCTTACAGTTTTTTTTGTATTTTGTAACAAAAATCTACTCGTTTTATATTTTAAATCGAGAATGATTCTCCGGATTCTGAAATACTGGTTCATGTCTTATCTCAAAATCATCCGAATATGACTATAATTTGACTTGTCACTCAGGCGTAAGTGCTCATCTAGGTGCGACACAAAATTTTTTAATCGCCACTACACAAAGCACTAGTAAATACAAAAATGCATCTCCGCAGACTCGGGAGCAGACGGTTAGACATGCAGTTCTATTTTTCATCTACATAACCGCAAAATTGGTTCAAGCTTTCATGTACGCGTGGTACGGAAGTGTCGTCATCACGGAGGTACGTCAGTTTTTTTAAAATGAGTTTCCTATGAAATGCGATCGCAAAAGTTCACTGTCAATGATATTTCATTTTTTATTACTGTTTGGACACGGGGAACAGAGCGAAGAGTTTCGCAATGCGATTTACAGCTGCGACTGGCCTGGATCCGGGGACAAATCGTTGATGAAAAATATTCTCATAATGATGTGCAACAGGCCAATGGAATTGACGGCCTGCAAATTCCTCATCATCTCTACTGATATGTTCACTGCGGTAAACCAAGCGCATTTTATCCGACATTAAGGACGTGGGAGCAGCCGGTTGTGCTAATCAGTGAACAGTTTTTCAGTACAAGTTTTGACGAAAAACTAGTTTTGCTGACCACGAACAGCATTATATTAGGGGGAAACTGAGTAGAGCGCAACACCAGAAAATAATGAAAGGCCCCTCCGCTAAGATGGAATGTTTTTTTCATGAAAAACTTGAAAAATTTCTAATTCAACTTGTTGAAAACGAAGCATTCCAGAACGACTGTTTGATTTAAAAAAAAATTGAAATTGGGTTGCTATGTAAAAAATGGGTTCCCATTTCATCCTAAGTCTAGCCGCGCTCTCACGTTCTTAGTTTGTTTCAGTAAAGACAAAAATTCACCGAGGTCCAAGACGATGGGTTCTGGTGGATAAGCTTCAGCACATTTCCGGATCATTGTTCGATGTTTCAGATAGTCAATACAACGATGTCTTACTTCTTCTTATTGCGAGCACTGGACACGTAAAAGTGGCAATATTGTTTTTCAACGATTTTCATAGTTTATGAAAAATTTCCATTAGCAATTAAGATACTCTGAGAAGAAGATGAAACGAACAGTTGTATCGAAAATATGTAAATTCTAAAAAGCGAGTAGTTTACGCAAAATAAAACAAGAAACGACGCTATTTTAGGCGTTTTGACGAAGACATCGAAGTAGAGTAATCCTCTGAAGACAGAAATAATCGGAAATGGAAAAAACATGACATTCGAATACAGCGAATAGAAAGATTTGGCAACCGATTCATAAGAGTGTACAACTGAACTCGATTTCTGCAATTTTCATAATTATTTTTCGAATACATTACTATCGATGAAAAGGACTGTCTGAATCAGAGAAAATCGGAATTCGGAACTGGATGGATGCTTCGATCGAAACTTTGGCTCGAAGTGATACAATTTTTGCTGTGTTCTCCAAAAAGAATTTCCAGCAATGAATTCATAATTGAGGAAAAGATTCCACAGATTCACTGAGTGAAAGAGTTTCTAAAAAAATCGAAACTAGTTCGACATTTCATGCTGGAATCAATACCCAAATTTTCTAGATCAGACTATTCTGAATCAAGCCCTTCAAGAGGTTGCTGAGTTCTGAGTATCGCTACAGTGGGCAAATGAACGCCGCCGCAAAATTATATTGCGCTATTATGAAGCGCCAAATTTATGCGAATGCCAAAAATGCGATTACCGAGGGCAAAACGAGACTTGCAAAACGACATTTTCTATCGTTCAAGAATCGGTGCATTAGTGCACGCTCGGCTTGGTAGTAAAGCATAATCAAATAGAGTGATCGTGCACTCATTTATTTTAATTGCACTTTAAATCGAAGATACAAGTGCAACAGCCGTTGTGCGTTCTCGGAAATACCAATTTTCCACAACTTCCCACTGATCACAATTTAGTAATCTTCACCCCTTTGATCATTTTTCTACATAGATCTTTTAGGGGCCTTCCACTTTATAGATGAAAGCAATAAAATATGACAGAAACATCTACCAACTCAGCGTGTAGAGAAAATGAAAATTACCTCACATCTCGGGTGATCTGCTTTCTCAATACAAAGTGGATCCCATGTTGCCAGAAGAAGCGACTCCCGGGACGGTCGGAAAGGAACTGAGCGCTTTACAGTAGGTCTGAGAAAAATTTTCTCGGAATATCGATCAACATTATTACTATATTTTCAATTTTCTGTTGTTAACTCCCTTTATGCAATTTTCTCGATCGTTACCGATTGTAACTTTGTAACAATTTTCGAATTATATGTAAAAACTTCTGGAAGCTAAACGTCGTGCGGTTATCCCATTATCTTCAAGTTTCTAGTTCCCGCATGATCTCGGTAGGTTCGTTGGAAAACGTAATAGGAAAATGGTCGATGAACTGTCGAGTTATAGGAATTATGTCCGGAGGTTAAGGGGGTTGCTGCTTATTGCTGGATTATGGCCGACGAGAAAATTGGACTGTTCAGCGTATCATTTTATGTGCTATTTCAATACCTTCGGCTGTTTCATTCTGAGTTGCGCAACTTTGAACTATGGTCGGGTACATTCTAACGATCTCGAGCTACTGACTAAAAGTATCGGCGTTGCGGGGAGTTTTGTGTCGGCGACGTTGAAGGTATGATGTGCCAATGGAATATCATTGAAACATGAACAAAAAATTTACTCCATTGAGCTGACGTAAACAAAAATTAGTTTAGTATGCGATAACAAAAAAATAATGATGTATTAAAAGGATAGAAAATAATTAGTATTAGTCAAGTGGCAGTAATCAAGCTATTTAAATTCGACTGCTAATAATAATTTCCGGCTTCTTCAAGGTTACATGTCTCCGCATGAATTACAAAATGTTGGCAGATCTTCAGCACACCCTCGAGAAATACTTCGAGGAGAGTATTACGAATCCGAAAATCCGAACCGAAGTTTTCAGCCACCTGAATATCTATTCGCAGCCGTTTTATGTGTTTTCAATGGTAGTTTTTCTCCTTATTTTTCTTATTCTGATAGCACCACCAATAGTTATTTGTATAGAATTGTCGAAAGATATTTATCCACTACATTATCTACTGCCGTATGCCGCCAAATATCCCTGGTCTTTTGAGGGTGCAAGTTTTCTTTATTACGTTCATTATGTGTGGCAAAGTTCTTCTGCGTTGTATTTGTTTTTGGTTACTTCCGGGGTTGATTCGTTATTTGGTTATTACGTGTTTCAAATGCGCGCTATTTTTCGAATGATGAGTCACCAATTAAAAATTCTCACTCATACCGATGAGAACAAACGCAAAATCATTCGCGAAATCGTGAACATGCATCAAGTGCTCAGCAAGTGTCGGGATCAGGTCGAAATGATTTATGGACCGATCATCCTCTGGATTTTCATCTCGAGTGCCGTTATCATATGCACTCTCGTTTTTCAAGCTACTCAGGTAAAACATTTTGACAATTAATATTCATCCCGAACGATGAAAATCAATAGAATAATTTTTTATGAAGCTGTATTACATTAACTCAAATTCATTTCAAATACATCGAGTTTTTGGAACGCCATTTCTTTTTTCCGATCCATTAAACAAGGAAAATTTTGTCTCACTTTTCGTGTAATATCATACTTTCCAAGAATTTGTGGAGCGTTCCCAATCATCCAAAACGTGTCAGTACAGATTAAAAAATGCTATTTGTACCGTTTAGAAATAATGTAGAAAATTTCCTGAGATTCATTAATACATCACATTGAAGATTCGGCATTCTTTCACTGCTTCTAGATATTCATGAGCTTTGTACTAACGCATGATTAAATTTTGTGAACGGCCATTTCAGGTTATATTGAGCGGAGACGCTCAATAATAGCGGAAATTTGTTATTCGGATAACCATAAAAGTTTAAAAATCAAGATCATGATGTCAGAAGTTTGAAAGCCATTGCCATCAATTTAGAGGCAACATTAAAAAAAAAAACAGGGATAGCACGAGAGGCCAAGACGCTCAATGGACATATCTGATAGTATAGCATAGAATGGGGGAAAAAGGGGTACTTGAAGAAAATTCCTGATATCTAGATGTTTGAGAAGCCTGATTTATTTCTTACTCTCGAACACCAAGTAACGTACTGTAAATTTTCCTGTAATATTCGAAAAAAAATTCTTGGAGCACGCTAGGGTAGTCTTCATAAATTGGTGAAATTTCTCCTTACCTAGATGACACTCCTATGCACCTTGACTGCTACCTTGAAAAAGCAGTCGAGAAGAAAATAAGAATTCCTTGCAAATTTATCTTCTTTACACATTTTCATTTTTGTGAAAATTTCTTTTTTTTCTGTTTTAACATTTTTGTTCAAATTCAAAAGTATTACTCTTTTCATTTTCTGGAAAAAGTATACCAAAGGGATTGTGAACAATTAATTTTTACGATTTTTTAAGTACCTCGTTTTGCTCCGGTCTCCCCTATAGTTTTTTTTTGTATTTTGTAATAAAAATCTACTCGATGTATATTTTAAATCGAGAATGATTCTCCGGATTCTGAAATACTGGTTCATATTTTATCCCAAAATCATCCGAATATGACTATAATTTGACTTGTCACTCAGGCGTAAGTGCTCATCTAGGTGCCATACAAGATTCTTGAATAGCCACTACACAAACCACTAGTAAATACAAAAATGCATCTCCGCAGACTCGGGAGCAGTCGGTTAGACATGCAGTTCTATTCTTCGTCTACATAACCGTAAAATTGGTTCAAGCTTTCATGTACGCGTGGTACGGAAGTGTCGTCATCACGGAGGTGCGTCAGTTTTTCCAAAATGAGTTTCCTACGTAATGCGAGTGCGAGAGTTCACTGTCAATGATATTTCATTTTTATTACTGTTTGAACACGGGGAACAGAGCGAAGAGTTTCGCATTGCGATTTACAGCTGCGACTGGCCTGGATCCGGGGACAAATATTTGATGAACAACATTCTCATAATGATGTGCACCAGACCAATGGGGTTCACGGCCTGCAAATTTCTCATCATCTCCACTGATATGTTCACTACGGTAAACGAAACGCATTTTATCCGACATTAAGGACGTCAGAGTAGCCGATTGTGCTAATCAGCAAACAGTCTTGTACTATGAGTTTTGACGATAAACTATAGTTTTGCTGACGCCCACAATACCGAGAAATAATTAAAGACCACTTTTCAATAGTGGAATTTTTTTTTCTCATGGAATGATTTCGAACTTGATAATTCGACTCGGGACATCCCTTGAGTATTCAATGGAGGACCATTTTTTTCGAAATTGCAATCTCCTTTTTCGGAATAGAAAACAAATTGCCTATCTGACCCCGGGTCAAGTGATATCGCTTACAGAACAAAATTCTCCTTCAATAAATTGTATGGAGAGAATATAAAATCCACCTGGTTTGAAATTTCAATAAAGCCCACGTTCATACACTTTGCCTGCACAAATTGCAAATCAAAATTCATCCACATGTCCCGTTCAAGCTTGATGCTGTAATTGAAGCAGCAATGATATTGGACCTATTGCTTGAAAAAATATTTCTCGCTATTTTTTCTATGATAGCCCTAAATAGAAAAGCAACAGCTACAACGCGGTTTTTCATAAATTTTCATGCGATTTTTTACTACAGGGTCATCTCAGTTTTGCCTGAATACCAATTCTTGGAAAATGGAGTTTTTATTTCACACCAAGTTTAGCAGTACCCTCACCTCTTTAATTTGTTTTAGTGAATACTAAAATGCACGGAGGTCCAAAACAATGGGTTCCGCTATTACTGTACATTTTTAGATGATTTTTTGATTTTTTCAGATAATCAACACTTCGATGTCTTACTTCTTCTTACTGCGGACAATGGATGCATAACACTGACCACATTGTTCCGTCACGATTCTCATAGTTTAGAAAAATTTTCCTCATGAATTAAAATACTGTAAGGAGAAGACAAACAAATAACTGTATCACAAATATGTTACAGCGAGTAGTTTACGCAAAAATAAAATAGTAAAGAACGCTATTTTAGTTATTTTAGAGAATTTACCGAGTCAACGCACGTTTCTAACATGCCATTTTATCACGGCGAATAGAAAGTTTCGGCAATCAATCGATAAGATTGATAAGATCCGACTAGATTATTGTAACTTCCATAATTAGTGGCATCTTTGAATTTGTTCTCAAACTTTAACCATTTTTCTGCACGGATCTTTTAGGGGCCTCTTTTGCGGGACAGGTGGTGAGAGGGGTACTTCTATGCTTCAACATGGAAAGCCTCTCGTCTTCCCAACTGCACATGAATTTAGTTTATGGTTTTAAATTTACATGAAAAAATGATAATTTCGTACTTTTAAACGAAAAAATAACTATTTCAACCACAATGTTCCTAATTTTGACAAATGAAGCTTCTTCTTTTATTTAAAAAAATATCAAACATTTGCTTTGAGAGCAGTAATGCAGAGTTATGGTTTCAATATCTGACTGTTGGCTACTCTGCTTAAGCTCGAGGGCAAGCTGTAAGTCTTCGCTTTAAGCCATCGTTTGAAACTGCGTGGCCGCCCAAAGATAGCGAGACAAACTTCGTTTACTAATTTTCTTTTACACGTTGCAGATAAAAGATACAGTGAAATCACTGTGAGAGTTATCTTGACAGTTGGTTCATATGCTAGTGTTCGTTTAATCAAAAAGTGCCTTTTTTAACAGTAGTTTTTCAATTTTTTTTTGCGTTTTTTACGATTTTCCATAAGACTCAATGTAAAAAACTAATTTAATTTTCTCAGAAACGGTATGATCGAACCCGTTAAAATTTTGCGAGCAAATAGTTTACACACTTTCGAACGTATCTGCCAATTTTCATCAAAATCCCTCTTCTTTTATATATGGTACCGTTCCACCTTAATGACTTTAATGAGAAAATGAAAATTACCTCACATCTCGGGTGATCTTTCTCTGGTTGGGGCTTGAAAATCTGAAAAACCGAGCTCGTGGCTCTACGATGAAAATCTATTTCCAAACGTTCTATTGTCCCCTCGGCTGTTCACAATTTTCACCAATTTTTTTAGTCCTGAATTTTCGCGATGGTTTCATCTTTCGAGGCTAAAACCTGAACGATTTTTTTTGGACGTGACCTCTCCGGGGCAATCTGGATTTTGATTCAGTGTTTTTTTGCTGTGAGCGTCAAGTTTCTTGAAGATTCTACAGTTTTCCAGAAATTTTTTTTTTCGCAACCTTAGACCCGTGTAGCAGCGACGAAGCTGGAGAATATTTTTCCCAATTTTCATCAGAACAATAAATCGATTTTAACGTGAAAAAGTGAAAGATCGTCGTTCATTTTTTCTTTAAGGTTATCTGTTTCCGCATAAATTACCAAGAGCTGGTAGATCTTCACTATACTTTGGAAAAATACTTCGAAGAGAGTCTCTCCAATATGAAAATTCGGAGCGAAATCTTCAAGCACCTTAATATCTACGCAAAACCGTTTTATGTGCTAAAAAATTTGCTGCTCGTCACGTCACTCCTACTTATGTTAGCACCATTAATCGTGATTTGTATGCAACTGTCGAGAAGTGTTCACCCGATAAAATATCCGTGGTCTTTTGAGGGCGGGAGTTTCGTTTATTATCTTCATTATCTGTTGCAAATTTGCGCTATTTTTTTATCTCTACGTCGTAACTATGGGGGTCGATGCGTTATTCGGCTACTGCGTGTTCCAAACACACGCGATTTTTCAACTTATGGCTCATCGGATGAGGAGCATCGGTTACACGGGTGAAGACAATAGAAACATCGTCCGAATGTGCGTCGAAATGCACCAAATACTCACCAAGTGTTGTAATCAGGTTGAAATGATTTACGGACCAATAGTCTTGTGGATCTTTCTCACCAGCGCCATAATTCTGTGCACCCTCGTTTTTCGAATTTCTCAGGTAGTAATATCAAAATTTCAATTGCGTTCGGAAGGCTGATTTTTCAATAATTAGTCCTAAGACGCTGTTGCATTTCTCATTATTTGAACGATCAATATACTCATCGAACGAATAAAAATCGATAGAATTTCAGATCAAATGTCCACGGATATTGAATGCAGCAGAAAATCCAGAAACATTACCACCGCTTGTTGCAAAATCTTGAGAATTTTTTTGAATTATTACTAAATATTCTAGAAAAAAAAATTTCATTTATTTTTTTTTCAGTTTCCATTTTGTCAATTTGTCAACTTATCATCGTTCAGATCGTCGCTCCACTTGCCACCATGCCCTCGTCATCGATCAGTATTTTGATTTATGCACCTAGCCCCCATCGCAACTGTCAATGTACACATTCATCCATTTTTCTTCCCACTCATTAAATTTCTTCATTCTCGGACTCTTCATTCATTTGCTGTTGGTTTATTCGCTCGACGCTTCTCTCATTAGTTCATCCAGCATTGCATTTCAGTTATTTGCCAAATCGTTTGCTCATGCGTCCATCGAACGGTTCATCGATTCAGTCAACCTCCGGATCCGTTCATCCTCCAAATCGCACATTCGGCCATTTTGCTTTCTATTCCATCGGCTTCCTCACTCTCAGACTCTACATTCTTTCGTTCGATTATTCACTCGACTTTTCCCTTCATCATCTATCCAGCCATTTACGAGCGAATAAAATCCTTTACTGAGCGATTGATCTAAGCATTGATTCATCTGTCCGAAGACGAATGTATCTGTGCCTGAATATAGATCCACATCACCACTTTTTATGGATTACTATAACATTGTGATTTGTTTTTAAAAGCTGTTCGATTTTCTACTGCATTTTGAGATTTCTCGGACGATTTGAATTTATTATAAGCAAAGATAATAAATGTTAAAAATGGAAATGAAGAACCGCATGGAGGGGAGATTAAATAACGGTAGAAATAAAAAAATGTATTTGTGCAGGCCGAGAACTTATCCGGTGGACAAACGGCATACCTCTTTACTTATATCGCGGTGAAATTATTCCAAGCTTTTATGTACGCTTGGTACGGAGGCATAATTATAACGGGGGTACGTTAATTTGGAAAAATTGTTTTTTTTTCCAGATGAATGAACGATTTTAATAAATTTTGTTTTATCTTCAATAATTATGTGAACACGAGAAACAGAGACGCGGTTTATGATTGTGACTGACCCGGATCTGGCGACAAATCTTTAATGAACAACGTCATCATAATGATGTGCATCCAGCCAATAAAACTCACAGCTTGCAAATTTTTCATCATCTCCACTGACATGTTTGCTGAGGTAAAAAAAACGCATTTTCGTTCCCATCCTGAATAACCTCGCTCAAAATAACCTGGTAAAATAACCAATCTCAAAACAAACAAACAAACAAAAATACACACACACACAAACTTAAACAAACAAACAAAAATTCATACACGAGCCTACCAATCCGAAGGAAAAAAATTGCAGGGTGGGTATTCTCGAGACATCGCGAGATGTTGAACATGTTAAAAACAATAAACAATAAATTTATAATGAAGCATTTCGAATCTAGTAATGAAAATTCCGCATAGGGTTTCATATTTATCCTTAATCAATGTTTCAAATAAATATTTAAATCATTTTCCATATTCCAGTAATTACAAACTTAAAGTTCATTTTAAATGACGATTATTATCCTCGTAGTTATATTGTTCATCGGTTTTTTGTTTGTTGATTATTTTACTAGGTTATTTTGAGCGAGGTTATTGAGGACGGACACCCACATTTTTTTCAATAATAAGAATTTGAGAACTTGTCGAACTGGTCACTTAACAGTCGTTCACTACAATTTTAGAAAAAGCTACGAAACCTCACCATGTGCAGCTTGATATTATTCGAAAACGTAACGCCGATTTTTCACTCTTTTAAACTATGAACTCAAATGTTCTCATGAACTCAAAAATACCATAAAACTCATTGCCAGAAGTAACTGTAAACGTTCCCATTGTGAGGAAAAGAAAGATTCAATAAATAAAAAAGTCTGCTTCTAAAAAAACTATCCAAAAACCAAACTCATCATACACTTTATGAAAAACCTTCTTCATTATCATTCAAAAGAATATCGAACCTTGTAAAAACACGCTTCCTTCCAAATAATTATTACAAAATAAGGTAAATATTTAGTATCGCGGCACCACCTAGAATTGGCTTCAATTTTTTTCACAAAAATGACGTCTCAAATGACCATCTCAAATACATTAATGAATAACCTCGAACCTGTGATATGGAAATACGTAATCTCAAGACGTTCCGCTCAAAGGAACTGAACGTTGTCAAATAAGTGCAAAAGTGAAAAGTACATTGCATTGAGAACCGAAAAAATACAAATGTAGTATATTTAAAGAAGATTAAAAAATACAAATAATCAAATGATAAACAAAAGAAAAACAAAAACACAAAAAAATCGCAAACACAAAAAGTTATAATAACAAAAAATTACAAAGAAAAAAATTCCGAAGATTTTAACTTACTGAATAGTCAACTAAATTATTGAATTTTAGCCGTTGTGAAATCATGTTCTAATGGGCTTTGAGAATACTCGTCTGCCTCAGAACGTTTTAGCTAAATTACTAAAAGATCGACAACCATAAAAGTTACAAAATCTTGCTTTTAAGCAATTATATAGAAGAACAATGCCACCCATTTTTTTTATAACCAGCACATATAAAATTGTGGTTAATTTCGAGTTGAGAATACTCTTCCAGCCCAAGGAGTCCTGACTGAGTTACTATTCGACAGTAGAAACTTATAAGGAAACCGAAATCTTCCTGCCCATGTCTTTTTGAGAAAATGGCTAATTCAAAATATCACATCAAAGATGAAGTCATTTTTCACTTTATGATAGTAGAGATTTATAAGAAAATCGATTCTTCTCCGACTTTCAGGATCCCCTGGTATGATTCACTACATATTCGACGTCGATTGGATTGGTACAAGTTATTTTTAAATACGTGTTAAAAGTACTTGTCCGGCCCATCACTTTCTATTCAAATTGCTCATTCATAAAAAAATCAGGGCTCTCCTAAAATTGATGAACCACAAGTATGAATTCGGAGAGAGTTCACAAAAATATCTTTAGGTAATTGAATAAATTGTGAAAAAAATCTAATCGAATTTCCCCGTATTTTACTAGGGATTTCATTGTGCATCCATAAAATAAACAAATATACTTTGCACGATGCAAATTTTCAAGCATTCAAGATAACTTCTCAGCTTACATTGCAAAATCAAAGCAATTCTTACCTGTCATTTCTTTCAGCGAAGAAATTCCATATTCAGTATAGGAACCATCCTATACTAATGCTGAGAATATTGAAATGATAATATGTCGCATTTTTCGAAAAATTTCGATCGGACTCAGCCATACGATTGTGTGTTTATTTTTTTATATCCACGTATACAATTTTATCCGATTAAAATCAATAAATATCAACAGTTAAGTAAACACGAGCGTTTCGAGGAATTCAAAGAAATATGATTTTTTTGTTCCATGATATTAACATATGGATTAGCTTCGTCTTTGATTTTTTTATGAATGAGCAATTTGAATAGAAAGTGATGGGCCGGACAAGTACTTTTAACACGTATTTAAAAATAACTTGTACCGATCCAATCGACGTCGAATATGTAGTGAATCATACCAGGGGATCCTGAAAGTCGGAGAAGAATCGATTTTCTTATAAATCTCTACTATCATAAAGTGAAAAATGACTTCATCTTTGATGTGATATTTTGGATTAGCCATTTTCTCAAAAAGTCATGGGCAGGAAGATTTCGGTTTTCTTATAAGTTTCTACTGTCGAATAGTAACTCAGTCAGGACTCCTTGGGCCGGAAGAGTATTCTCAACTCGAAATTAACCACAATTTTTTATGTGCTGGTTATAAAAAAAATGGGTGGCATTGTTCTTCTATATAATTGCTTAAAAGCAAGATTTTGTAACTTTTATGGTTGTCAATCTTTTAGTAATTTAGCTAAAACGCTCTGAGGCAGACGAGTATTCTCAAAGCCCATTAGAACATGATTTCACAACGGCTAAAATTCAATAATTTAGTTGACTATTCAGTAAGTTAAAATCTTCGTAATTTTTTTCTTTGTAATTTTTTGTTATTATAACTTTTTGTGTTTACGATTTTTTTGCGTTTTTGTTTTTCTTTTGTTTATCATTTGATTATTTGTATTTTTTAATCTTCTTTAAATATACTACATTTGTATTTTTTCGGTTCTCAATGCAATGTACTTTTCACTTTTGCACTTATTTGACAACGTTCAGTTCCTATGAGCGGAACGTCTTGAGATTACGTGTTTCCATATCACAGGTTCGAGGTTATTCATTAATGCATTTGAGATGGTCATTTGAGACGTCATTTTTGTGAAAAAAATTGAAGCCAATTCTAGGTGGTGCCGCGATACTAAATATTTACCTAATTTTGTAATAATTATTTGGAAGGAAGCGTGTTTTTACGAGGTTCGATATTCTTTTGAATGATAATGAAGAAGGTTTTTCATAAAGTGTATGATGAGTTTCGTTTTTGGATAGTTTTTTTAGAAGCAGACTTTTACTCGGACAATACCTTTTTCAATTTCAAGAAACAATGTATGATTTTATTTTTTGAGGGTTCAATCATTTTTTCTTAAGCTGCTATGACGAGCTTGTAGTTTTTTATAGGTGTTCAATTTTTTTTGAGCATAGTTTTTCATATGTTGTAATGAATTAATATTTGACGAGAGCTGTCCAGGGGACATAAATGTACTTGTCTTCAGTTTTTCACAGCATTCATTATAAGATACTCTGAGAAGAAGATGAAACGAACATAGTTGTATCTAAAATATGTTCTGTAGCGAGTAGTTTACGCAAAATGAAATAGAAAATGACGCTATTTTAGGCGTTTTGACGAAGACATTGAAGTAGAGTAATCCTCTGAAGACAGAAACAATCGTCAATGGAAAAAACATGACATTCGAATACAGCGAATACAAAGTTTTGGCAACTGTTTCATAAGAGTGTACAACTGAACTCGATTTCTGCAATTTTCATAATTATTTTTCGAATAGATTACTATCGATGTAACGGACTGTCTGAATCAGAGAATATCGGATTTCGGAACTGGATGGATGCTTCGATCGAAACTTTGGCCGTAAGTAATACAATTTTTGTTGCGTTCTCCAAAAAGAATTTCCAGCCATGAATTCATAATTGAGGCAAAGATTCCACAGATTCACTGAGTGAAAGAGCTTCTAAAAAAATCGAATCTAGTTCGACGTTTCATGCTGGAATCAATACCCAAATTTTCTAGATCAGACTAATCTGAATCAAGCCCTTCAAGAGGTTGCTGAGTTCTGAGTATCGCTACAGTGGGCAAATGAACGTCACCGCAAAATTATATTGCGCTATTATGAAGCCCGAAATTTATGCGGATGCCAAAAATGCAATTACCGAGGGCAAAACGAGACTTGCGAGATTTTCTATCGTTCAAGAATTGGTGCATTAGTGCACGCTCGGCTTGGTAGTAAAGCATAATCAAATAGAGTGATCGTGCACTCATTTATTTTAATTGCACTTTAAGTCGAAGATCCAAGTGCAACAGCCGTTGTGCGTTCTCGGAAATACCAATTTTCCACAATTTCCCACCGATCACAATTTAGTAATCTTCACCCCTTTGATCATTTTTCTACATTGATCTTTTAGGGGCCTTCCACATTATAGATGAAAGCAATAAAATATGACAAAAACATCTACTAAATCAGTGTATAGAGAAAATGAAAATTACCTCACATCTCGGATGATCTGCTTTCTCGATACAAAGTGGATCCCATGTTACCAGAAGAAGCGACTCCCGGGACGGTCGGAAAGGAACTGAGCGCTTTACACGTCTGAGAAAAATTTTCTCGGAATATCGATCAACATTGTTACTATATTTTTAATTTTCTGCTGTTAACTTCCATTGTGCCATTTTCTCGATCGTTACCGATTATAACTTTGTAACAATTTTCGAATTACATGTAAAAACTTCTGGAAGCTAAACGTCAGAGGTTATCCCATTATCTTCAAGTTTCCAGCTCTCGCATGATCGGTAGTTGTGTTGGAAAACGTAATAGGAAAATGGTCGATGAACTATCGAGTTATAGAAATTACGTTCGGGGAATAAGGGGGTTGCTACTTTTTGCTGGATTATGGCCGATGAGAAAATTGAACTGTTCAGCGTATCATTTTATGTACTATTTCAATACCCTCGGCTGTATCATTCTGAGTTGCGCAACTTTTAACTTTGGCCGGGCAAATTCTAACAATCTCGAGCTTCTGACTAAAAGTATCGGCATTACGGGAAGTTTTTTGTCGACGACGTTGAAGGTATGATGTGCTACTGGAGTATCGTTGAAACAAGAAAAGATTCATTGGACTCACGTAAAGCGAGGATCAGTTTAGTATTCGATAACAAAAAAATCAATGCGAGGTATTAAAAGGATAGAGAATAATTAGTGCTCGGCAAGTGCTGCAAGTGAATAATCTTTTAAAATTCCATTCCGTATAACAATTCGATTATGTTGATACGTGATGGGACGGTAAATACATTCTCGATTCCTGCTTCTTTAAGGTCGTCTGCTTCCGCGTGAATTACAGAAACTTGGCTGATCTTCATTACACCCTTGAGAAATACTTCGAGGAAAGCATTGCAAATCCGAAAATTCGAACCGAAGTTTTAAGCCAATTGAATATTTATTCGCAGCCCTTTTACGCGCTTTCCGTATTGGTCTTTCTCACTGTTCTTCTTATTCTGATAACACCACCAATAGTTATCTGTATACAATTGTCGAAAGATATTTATCCGCTACATTATCTACTGCCATATGCTGCAAAATATCCATGGCCTTTCGAGGGTGGAAGTTTTCTTTATTACGTTCATTATGTGTGGCAAAGTTCTTCTGGGTTGTATTTGTTTTTGGTTACTTCCGGGGTTGATTCGTTATTTGGTTATTACGTGTTTCAAATGCGCGCTATTTTTCGAATGATGAGTCACCAATTACAAATTCTCACTCATACCGATGGGAACAAACGCACAATCATTCGCGAAATCGTGAACATGCATCAAATGCTCAGCAAGTGTCGGGATCAGGTTGAAATGATTTATGGACCGATCATCCTCTGGATTTTCATCTCGAGTGCCGTTATCATATGCACTCTCGTTTTTCAAGCTACTCAGGTAAAATATTTTGACAATTAATATTCATCCCGAACGATGAAAATCAATAGAATAATTTTTTATGAAGCTGTATTACATTAACTCAAATTCATTTCAAATACATCGAGTTTTTGGAACGCCATTTCTTTTTTCCGATCCATTAAACAAGGAAAATTTTGTCTCACTTTTCGTGTAATATCATACTTTCCAAGAATTTGTGGAGCGTTCCCAATCATCCAAAACGTGTCAGAGCAGATTAAAAAAATTCTATTTGTACCGTTTAGAAATAATGTAGAAAATTTCCTGAGATTCATTAATACATCACATTGAAGATTCGGCATTCTTTCACTGCTTCTAGATATTCATGAGGTTTATACTAACGCATGATTAAATTTTGTGAACGGCCATTTCAGGTTATATTGAGCGGAAACGCTCAATAATAGCGGAAATTTGTTATTCGGATAACCATAAAAGTTTAAAAATCAAGATCATGATGTCAGAAGTTTGAAAGCCATTGCCATCAATTTGGAGGCAACATTTAAAAAAAAAACAGGGATAGCACGAGAGGCCAAGACGCTCAATGGACATATCTGATAGTATAGCATAGAATGGGGGAAAAAGGGGTACTTGAAGAAATTTCCTGATATCTAGATGTTTGAGAAGCCTGATTTATTTCTTACTCTCGAACGCCAAGTAACGTACTGTAAATTTTCCTGTAATATTCGAAAAAAAATTCTTGGAGCACGCTAGGGTAGTCTTCATAAATTGGTGAAATTTCTCCTTACCTAGATGACAATCCTATGCACCTTGACTGCTACCTTGAAAAAGCAGTCGAGAAGAAAATAAGAATTCCTAGCAAATTTATCTTCTTTACACATTTTCATTTTTGTGAAAATTTCTTTTTTTTCTGTTTTAACATTTTTGTTCCAATTCAAAAGTAATACTCTTTTCATTTTCTGGAAAAAGTATACCAAAGGGATTGTGAACAATTAATTTTTACGATTTTTTAAGTACCTCGTTTTGCTCCGGTCTCCCCTATAGTTTTTTTTTGTATTTTGTAATAAAAATCTACTCGATGTATATTTTAAATCGAGAATGATTCTCCGGATTCTGAAATACTGGTTCATATTTTATCCCAAAATCATCCGAATATGACTATAATTTGACTTGTCACTCAGGCGTAAGTGCTCATCTAGGTGCCATACAAGATTCTTGAATAGCCACTACACAAACCACTAGTAAATACAAAAATGCATCTCCGCAGACTCGGGAGCAGTCGGTTAGACATGCAGTTCTATTCTTCGTCTACATAACCGTAAAATTGGTTCAAGCTTTCATGTACGCGTGGTACGGAAGTGTCGTCATCACGGAGGTGCGTCAGTTTTTCCAAAATGAGTTTCCTACGTAATGCGAGTGCGAGAGTTCACTGTCAATGATATTTCATTTTTATTACTGTTTGAACACGGGGAACAGAGCGAAGAGTTTCGCATTGCGATTTACAGCTGCGACTGGCCTGGATCCGGGGACAAATATTTGATGAACAACATTCTCATAATGATGTGCACCAGACCAATGGGGTTCACGGCCTGCAAATTTCTCATCATCTCCACTGATATGTTCACTACGGTAAACGAAACGCATTTTATCCGACATTAAGGACGTCAGAGTAGCCGATTGTGCTAATCAGCAAACAGTCTTGTACTATGAGTTTTGACGATAAACTATAGTTTTGCTGACGCCCACAATACCGAGAAATAATTAAAGACCACTTTTCAATAGTGGAATTTTTTTTTCTCATGGAATGATTTCGAACTTGATAATTCGACTCGGGACATCCCTTGAGTATTCAATGGAGGACCATTTTTTTCGAAATTGCAATCTCCTTTTTCGGAATAGAAAAGAAATTGCCTATCTGACCCCGGGTCAAGTGATATCGCTTACAGAACAAAATTCTCCTTCAATAAATTGTATGGAGAGAATATAAAATCCACCTGGTTTGAAATTTCAATAACGCCCACGTTCATACACTTTGCCTGCACAAATTGCAAATCAAAATTCATCCACATGTCCCGTTCAAGCTTGATGCTGTAATTGAAGCAGCAATGATATTGGACCTATTGCTTGAAAAAATATTTCTCGCTATTTTTTCTATGATAGCCCTAAATAGAAAAGCAACAGCTACAACACGGTTTTTCATAAATTTTCATGCGATTTTTTATTACAGGGTCATCTCAGTTTTGCCTGAATACCAATTCTTGGAAAATGGAGTTTTTATTTCACACCAAGTTTAGCAGTACCCTCACCTCTTTAATTTGTTTTAGTGAATACTAAAATGCACGGAGGTCCAAAACAATGGGTTCCGCTATTACTGTACATTTTTAGATGATTTTTTGATTTTTTCAGATAATCAACACTTCGATGTCTTACTTCTTCTTACTGCGGACAATGGATGCATAACACTGACCACATTGTTCCGTCACGATTCTCATAGTTTAGAAAAATTTTCCTCATGAATTAAAATACTGTAAGGAGAAGATCAAACAAATAACTGTATCACAAATATGTTACAGCGAGTAGTTTACGCAAAAATAAAATAGTAAAGAACGCTATTTTAGTTATTTTAGAGAATTTACCGAGTCAACGCACGTTTCTAACATGCCATTTTATCACGGCGAATAGAAAGTTTCGGCAATCAATCGATAAGATTGATAAGATCCGACTAGATTATTGTAACTTCCATAATTAGTGGCATCTTTGAATTTGTTCTCAAACTTTAACCATTTTTCTGCACGGATCTTTTAGGGGCCTCTTTTGCGGGACAGGTGGTGAGAGGGGTACTTCTATGCTTCAACATGGAAAGCCTCTCGTCTTCCCAACTGCACATGAATTTAGTTTATGGTTTTAAATTTACATGAAAAAATGATAATTTCGTACTTTTAAACGAAAAAATAACTATTTCAACCACAATGTTCCTAATTTTGACAAATGAAGCTTCTTCTTTTATTTAAAAAAATATCAAACATTTGCTTTGAGAGCAGTAATGCAGAGTTATGGTTTCAATATCTGACTGTTGGCTACTCTGCTTAAGCTCGAGGGCAAGCTGTAAGTCTTCGCTTTAAGCCATCGTTTGAAACTGCGTGGCCGCCCAAAGATAGCGAGACAAACTTCGTTTACTAATTTTCTTTTACACGTTGCAGATAAAAGATACAGTGAAATCACTGTGAGAGTTATCTTGACAGTTGGTTCATATGCTAGTGTTCGTTTAATCAAAAAGTGCCTTTTTTAACAGTAGTTTTTCAATTTTTTTTTTGCGTTTTTTACGATTTTCCATAAGACTCAATGTAAAAAACTAATTTAATTTTCTCAGAAACGGTATGATCGAACCCGTTAAAATTTTGCGAGCAAATAGTTTACACACTTTCGAACGTATCTGCCAATTTTCATCAAAATCCCTCTTCTTTTATATATGGTACCGTTCCACCTTAATGACTTTAATGAGAAAATGAAAATTACCTCACATCTCGGGTGATCTTTCTCTGGTTGGGGCTTGAAAATCTGAAAAACCGAGCTCGTGGCTCTACGATGAAAATCTATTTCCAAACGTTCTATTGTCCCCTCGGCTGTTCACAATTTTCACCAATTTTTTTAGTCCTGAATTTTCGCGATGGTTTCATCTTTCGAGGCTAAAACCTGAACGATTTTTTTTGGACGTGACCTCTCCGGGGCAATCTGGATTTTGATTCAGTGTTTTTTTGCTGTGAGCGTCAAGTTTCTTGAAGATTCTACAGTTTTCCAGAAAATTTTTTTTTCGCAACCTTAGACCCGTGTAGCAGCGACGAAGCTGGAGAATATTTTTCCCAATTTTCATCAGAACAATAAATCGATTTTAACGTGAAAAAGTGAAAGATCGTCGTTCATTTTTTCTTTAAGGTTATCTGTTTCCGCATAAATTACCAAGAGCTGGTAGATCTTCACTATACTTTGGAAAAATACTTCGAAGAGAGTCTCTCCAATATGAAAATTCGGAGCGAAATCTTCAAGCACCTTAATATCTACGCAAAACCGTTTTATGTGCTAAAAAATTTGCTGCTCGTCACGTCACTCCTACTTATGTTAGCACCATTAATCGTGATTTGTATACAACTGTCGAGAAGTGTTCACCCGATAAAATATCCGTGGTCTTTTGAGGGCGGGAGTTTCGTTTATTATCTTCATTATCTGTTGCAAATTTGCGCTATTTTTTTATCTCTACGTCGTAACTATGGGGGTCGATGCGTTATTCGGCTACTGCGTGTTCCAAACACACGCGGTTTTTCAACTTATGGCTCATCGGATGAGGAGCATCGGTTACACGGGTGAAGACAATAGAAACATCGTCCGAATGTGCGTCGAAATGCACCAAATACTCACCAAGTGTTGTAATCAGGTTGAAATGATTTACGGACCAATAGTCTTGTGGATCTTTCTCACCAGCGCCATAATTCTGTGCACCCTCGTTTTTCGAATTTCTCAGGTAGTAATATCAAAATTTCAATTGCGTTTGGAAGGCTAATTTTTCAATAATTAGTCCTAAGACGCTGCTGCATTTCTCATTATTTGAACGATCAATATACTCATCGAACGAATAAAAATCGATAGAATTTCAGATCAAATGTCCACGGATACTGAATGCAGCAGAAAATCCAGAAACATTACCACCGCTTGTTGCAAAATCTTGAGAATTTTTTTGAATTATTACTAAATATTCTAGAAAAAAAAATTTCATTTATTTTTTTTTCAGTTTCCATTTTGTCAATTTGTCAACTTATCATCGTTCAGATCGTCGCTCCACTTGCCACCATGCCCTCGTCATCGATCAGTATTTTGATTTATGCACCTAGCCCCCATCGCAACTGTCAATGTACACATTCATCCATTTTTCTTCCCACTCATTAAATTTCTTCATTCTCGGACTCTTCATTCATTTGCTGTTGGTTTATTCGCTCGACGCTTCTCTCATTACTTCATCCAGCATTGCATTTCAGTTATTTGCCAAATCGTTTGCTCATGCGTCCATCGAACGGTTCATCGATTCAGTCAACCTCCGGATCCGTTCATCCTCCAAATCGCACATTCGGCCATTTTGCTTTTTATTCCATCGGCTTCCTCACTCTCAGACTCTACATTCTTTCGTTCGATTATTCACTCGACTTTTCCCTTCATCATCTATCCAGCCATTTACGAGCGAATAAAATCCTTTACTGAGCGATTGATCTAAGCATTGATTCATCTGTCCGAAGACGAATGTATCTGTGCCTGAATATAGATCCACATCACCACTTTTTATGGATTACTATAACATTGTGATTTGTTTTTAAAAGCTGTTCGATTTTCTACTGCATTTTGAGATTTCTCGGACGATTTGAATTTATTATAAGCAAAGATAATAAATGTTAAAAATGGAAATGAAGAACCGCATGGAGGGGAGATTAAATAACGGTAGAAATAAAAAAATGTATTTGTGCAGGCCGAGAACTTATCCGGTGGACAAACGGCATACCTCTTTACTTATATCGCGGTGAAATTATTCCAAGCTTTTATGTACGCTTGGTACGGAGGCATAATTATAACGGGGGTACGTTAATTTAGAAATATTGTTTTTTTTCTAGATGAATGAACGATTTTAATAAATTTTGTTTTATCTTCAATAATTATGTGAACACGAGAAACAGAGACGCGGTTTATGATTGTGACTGGCCCGGATCTGGCGACAAATCTTTGATGAACAACGTCATCATAATGATGTGCATCCAGCCAATAAAACTCACAGCTTGCAAATTTTTCATCATCTCCACTGACATGTTTGCTGCGGTAAAAAAAAACGCATTTTCGTTCCCATCCTGAATAACCTCGCTCAAAATAACCTGGTAAAATAACCAATCTCAAAACAAACAAACAAACAAAAATACACACACACACACACACACAAACTTAAACAAACAAACAAAAATTCATACACGAGCCTACCAATACGAAGGAAAAAAATTGCAGGGTGGGTATTCTCGAGACATCGCGAGATGTTGAACATGTTAAAAACAATAAACAATAAATTTATAATGAAGCATTTCGAATCTAGTAATGAAAATTCCGCATAGGGTTTCATATTTATCCTTAATCAATGTTTCAAATAAATATTTAAATCATTTTCCATATTCCAGTAATTACAAACTTAAAGTTCATTTTAAATGACGATTATTATCCTCGTAGTTATATTGTTCATCGGTTTTTTGTTTGTTGATTATTTTACTAGGTTATTTTGAGCGAGGTTATTGAGGACGGACACCCGCATTTTTTTCAATAATAAGAATTTGAGAACTTGTCGAACTGGTTACTTAACAGTCGTTCACTACAATTTTAGAAAAAGCTACGAAACCTCACCATGTGCAGCTTGATATTATTCGAAAACGTAACGCCGATTTTTCACTCTTTTAAACTATGAACTCAAATGTTCTCATGAACTCAAAAATACCATAAAACTCATTGCCAGAAGTAACTGTAAACGTTCCCATTGTGAGGAAAAGAAAGATTCAATAAATAAAAATTCATAGGAAAATGATTTTACTTGAGTTTCGGAAATGATGACAAAAGTCATTGGCAATTTAAAATTAAATCGACATTCTAATCAGTTTTCCAATGCAATGAAAACTAATAAACTGCTCGATGAGTTCTTTACTTTTTAACTGTAAACTCCAAGGAGAACTCCAAGAGTTTCAGTTCTAGGATATAAAATTTTTTTATAAAATCCGGTTTTTATCACGAACTAAGTTAGCGACGCTCTTACATCTATGATTTGCTTGAACGATAAAAATGCCCAAAAATCCAGGACTTCAGATTTCGGTTAATAATTTTAAACACATTTATGATTTTTTTTTGAATTTTCAGATAATCAACACGACCATGTCTTATTTCTTCTTACTGCGAACACTTGATGCATAATCACAGTGTTTTCTGCAGTCATTTCTCGTAATAATGAACTTCACAAATCACCAGAAATCGACCAGTCTTGAGTAAAGATACACGGCCCGTCTTGACTCGCTCTGCCCAAATTTTTCTTTTTAATATTTAGCGTCAAGACGACTGGGCTGCCGCGTCTCTAAATTGTAATCGTTTCCATTAGAGATTAAGATACGGCGAGGAGGACATCGAAAGAAGAATTTTATCGGAAATATGTAAATGTTATAGCGAGTACTTAACGCAAAATAAAAAGTGAGGAACGCCATTTTTTGCGTTTCAATGAGTCCAACGAGATAAGTCGAGCCCCGAATTGAAATCGTCTACGAACGAATTCTTATCGAAAAATGAAGATCAGAAATGAAAGAATCGTGCCGTCTTATGGAGGCGAATGGAGAGCATCGACATCGGGTCACTGAAGGCTTAACTTACGAAGATTTCACAGATTAAAAAAAGCATGCAGCAATAAAAAAATATATGCGTGTCCGTATTCGTTGGCGAGAGGGGCCTCAAAAGATGAATAATTCGGACAAAGAAAGCAGAACTTTCCAAGATTGGAATTGGAAACAGTTTCGAGGTTTCCATGGGTTTTGGAGCGTAAGGATTTTTCAAAAAAATACAAATAAAAATCCTCGGTGGAACTGTATACAAAAAATTTATAATCAAATTTTTATCCTCAAAGCCTTGTAAAAATAGTTGTAATCGAAAAAAAATCTCCGTTCTTTCACGGGCTGTACTTATCTACTGACAGAAATAACTTGGTTTTTTAATTTCAGGGGAAGCTATCACGAGTTATTGCTGACCACGACAAAACACTTTTTTTCAGAGGTCTTCAGAAACCAGGTTCAATTTTCTTAATTTTAAGATAAAATTTGTTCAAATGCCGTTGAAATGAGGTTTCATGATGTGCTCAACATTTCGAATACAATTATTTATATATTACATTAAAAAAAAAAATAGGAAATTTGCTCATTTGGTTTCCGAATTCACGTAGTCCGAAGTGCCTCAACATTGGAGAGGCCTCAATAAATAAGTTCATAAATGCTGAACAAAAAATGATCAACTTATTCGTGAAATTTTCATGCTACGAATGAAACGAAATTACCTTGCAATTTGAATTCGAATGGATTGTGGATTGTTGAGAGAAATGACTCCCAAGACGGTCAAGTGAGAACTGAAAGCTCTGCACCTCTCAGGAAAATTTTCTTAGAATATCGATCTATATGACTACGCTTTGGATTTCCTGGTGGATAACACCTGTCCTTTTCCCTAGTGCAATTTATCCAACAATCAGCTGAAGTAACTCGGTAACAATTCTCGAATTAAGTGGAAACTCGATGAGCTGGGAGGTCGTACGTTTATCCCCCATTATCTCGTTGGCTTCGGCTCTAGCATCATCGGTTATTTTCTTGAAAAGCGTGCAAGCATAATGGTTGATGAATCGTCGAGTTATAGAAATTACGCTCGGGGAATAAAAAGGATGCTATTTTTTGCTGGATTATGGCCAACGAGAGAATGGGCTTGTTCAGCATATCAAGTTCTATGTTTTTTTAATACCCTCGGCTGCTTCGCCGTGAGTTGCGCAGCTTTTAACTTCGGTCGAGAAAATTATCATAATCTCGAGTTACTTACTGAAAGCATCGGCGTTACGGGGAGCTATCTGTCAACAGTGTTGAAGGTACGACGTGCCGTTGATCATAAAAACATTGGAAGAATGGATAGGCTGCGAGTGAAGAAAAATCAGAGATTTTTTAGAAAATTTTAGAAAAAGCATAGTACGCTAATGAGTGAAAGGAACGGCGCACATAAAGTCAGGAGGTCCACTAAATCGACGAACGCGAAAAGCTGGGCATGATTGCCTGATAAAAACCGACCATCAAAGGATTTTGGCCTGACTATGATGGCAGGTTTCTATCGTGGCTTGTGAGCAATCTTTAAGCAACTCCACAATTGTCTCGCAAACTTTTCAATTTATTCGAGTGAGCTCCTCGTCTGAACCGTAACTCATGTGGTGTTGATTCGATTCGCCTCGAACTTTCCATTTTCTAAGAATTTCGAGTACATTCGCAGATTACTCTGAACTCTTTGCTGTCGCTGCTTAGACTAAAACTTCAATTAAATGTTTCTTAGTCTTAGTCCAAACGAAAACTCGATTGTAATAGTTCACGTGACGGAGCAAATAACGACATTGGTTTCCTCTTTAAGGCTGTCTGCTTTCGGATAAATTACCGAGAACTTGTAGATCTTCACTGCACCCTCGGAGAATACTTCGAAGAGAGTCTTTCCAATGCGAAAATTCGGAATGAAATTTTCGATCAACTGAATATCTACACAAAATCGTTTTATGTGCTGACCGTTTTGCTGTTTGTGACTTGTCTTCTTGTTTTGGTAGTGCCCGTGATCGTGATTTGTATCCTGCTGTCCAAAGGCGTGTATCCCTTGATATATTTACTGCCGTATTCCGGAAAATATCCTTGGTCTTTTGAGGGCGGTAGTTTCGTTTATTACCTTCATTATTTCTGGCAAATTTTGGCTGTTTTTTATCTCTATGTCGTAACTATGGGAGTCGATTCGTTGTTCGGTTATTACGTGTTCCAAATACGCGCGATTTTCCAACTTATGGCTCATCGCATGAGGAGCATCGGCTGTCCGGGCGAAGACAATAGAAAAATAGTCCGAATGTGCGTCGAAACGCATCGAGTACTCGCCAAGTGTTGTAATCAAGTTGAAATGATTTACGGACCGATAGTCTTGTGGATCTTTATCACCAGTGCGATCATCATGTGCACCGTTATTTTTCGCATTTCTCAGGTGAGAATACAAACGCGTTGTTGAATTTCCTACTTTAGTTTTAGCCTTCGAGATATTTGGGGAAAAACGTAACGTGTCTGAGCGCCAGGCGGGTCAAACAACTTTGGTAACAAAAAATCAATCTGCACGCAGGCTGAGCATTTGACCGTTGCCCAAATGGTGTACTTTTTCGCTTACATGGCCGTGAAACTATTCCAAGCTTTCATGTACGCTTGGTACGGAGGCGTAATTATTACGGAGGTACGTCGATTTATAAAAATACTTTTTTTTCGGGAAATTCATGGAAAATTAATTAATTAAATTAATAATTAACCCTCTCGGGGCCTGCTTCTAAGCAACACGCGCTTTCAGGCCCCATAAAACTGCATCTGTCAGTAAGGTCGGGCTTCTAACTGCCCATTTCCATCAAGTAAGGTTAGATTGCACCATAGATATTTCTAAACCAAGAGATAAACTGCTCAAACCCATCGAAATATCAATATGAAGCCGGCATTTCGTACTCCAAACGTTATATCCTTTCAAAGGGAGCTAACATGATGTATTTAAGAGGATGGATCAGTCGGTATATTGCAACCATGAGTGCGAGAGAGATAGTTGCAAATTTCGGAATCAAATTTCTTTGACACAGTTTGACCGATTAAAAAAAGGCTCTGTCAGTCGATTTTTGCCATCGTTCTGCGTAGGCTGAGAGAGTCTTTTTTTAATCGATCAAACTGTGTCAAAGAATTTCGATTTCGAAAATTCCAAGTGAGCCTAGTCGACTGATCCATACTCTTAAGGTGTTAGGTGCTAGATTCATTCGTAAATTTTCCTGATTTTGCCCCTTCAGTACCTGATGTTGTACCCAACATTCAAAAATTCGTATTTCTCAATAAAAAAAAAACTAAAATGTCACAATGGGTTCGTAAACTGGGAAAGTATTTTGAGATAAAGTTTTTCAGGGAATAATTTTCCTTCAACGTGAAACGGGCCTCAGTCTGAGAGGGTTAACAAAATTAATAATTAATTAAATTAATCAAAAATTAGTATCAACTGTACATCATCTTGAATGACTGACCGTTTGTACACGAGAAACAGAGCGAGGAGTATCGCAACGTGGTTTATGATTGTGACTGGCCCGGATCCGGTGACAAATCCTTGATGAACGATGTCCTGATAATGATGTGCGTTCAGCCGATGAAACTTACAGCCTGCAAATTTCTCATAATCTCCACCGACATGTTCGCCGCGGTAAACGAAACGCATTTCCTCCAAAATTCACAACTCGAAAATTTTTCGTGCCATTCAGTTGACAGTCGTACACTTATACAGTTTTAGAAAAAGCTACGACGCCTCGCCATGTACAGCTTGGTGTCATTCAAAAATGTAACGCTGATTTTCACATCTTTTAAATTGTCGTGTGCAAAAATTTAGCAAAACTCATTGCCCACGAGCTAAACGCTCAGCCCACGAGACGAAGCATTCATGTAGAAACTCTTCTGTCATAACGAATGTGTTTCGAAAATGAAAATCACAATCTCGGTCAAATCTCACCCCGAAAATAATAATCATATTTCATATAATCATTTATAGAATATGAACTATTCAATTATGCTTCAATTTTCGTCGCATACCAAAATGCGGCGGCTCTCACATCCTCAGTTTGCTTGAGTAACGAAAAAAGTGCAGAAAAATCCTGTGCAGTAGATTCCAGCAAATACGTTTCAGCACATTCATAGTGTTTTTTTCATTGTTTTTTTTTTTTTTTTAATTTTCAGATAGTCAACACAACGATGTCGTATTTTTTCTTATTGCGAACGCTGGATGGGTGAAACCGACAACGTTGTTTCTCTGCAATTTCTAATGTTTTGTATAATTTTTACTAAAAACGAAAATACAGCGGGAGAAGATCGATGTTCCGACGAGTAGTTTACGCGAAATAAAATAGCAATAAAAGCCTTTCTCACGAATTCATCGAGGCAAAAGCCTCGAACGGAAGCATCTTGATGCGACTTTTTTTTCTTGAAAAACATCGCGAAAGCAGGGTGAAAGTGATGCGGCGTTATATCGAGGCGAATAAAGGTTATCGACGTCAAATCGATAAAAGCTTTACTTACAAATGGGATTTAGCGAACTGTAAAAATAGCACGTGGCTATAAAAAAATGTACGTGCGTGTATATTTGTGTGCGAGGAATGGCGGTTAAAGTGAAGGGATTGAGGGAAAGAAAGACGATGCGATATTTATGATAAAAATTGGCAACTCTCGCGATTGATGCGACTCCTATATATACCCCCGTATATCTAACACACACATATACATGCAGGTAAAAAGAAGGCGAAGCGAGAGATGATATTTCCGAGGCACGCGACGACCTCGATGCTGCCTCGAACGACGCCTCCGAACCTCTAGATTTCATTCCACAGGGGTAGTATTCACTCGGAGCTCGACAAGACTAACACGCTAAAGTTGAAATATCGTCGGTTTTCCACACATCGTGTCGCGACACTCGGGCTTTTTTAAATACGAGAAAAACCGCGTGAGAGCAGAATTCTGTCACTTCCGGCTTCGCGAGCTCACAGCGATAGTTTGAAATGGCGATTGCTCTCGTCGCTAATTTTCACAATGATCTCGAGCCTCCTTTCGCGAAGGATGGACCATCCATCTCCCGAAACGATCGTCGCTTTCCTGACGAGAAAGAAGGCCCTTTTGAAGCCGGAAGTAAAGAAGAAACCGCGATCGAAACCGACGAAGACGACACGCCTCGCTGGAGCACGAATCTCTTCACTCTCTACGCTCGGGTCTTCCGAATCGTGCTCGCCAAGTGGAAAGAAAGATTGGGACAAGCCGACGAGGAAGAAAAAGCGAAGGAACTCGACGATCTCATTTTACCGAGCAACGAGGAATGGAGGTATCAGGTTTATTATCGTCTTGTCGATATGCAACGTGAAATTGACCTTGGAATCGCCGACAATAATTTAGGGTGAGCCTGAATCCTTTCTTTTTTATTTGAAATTAAATGCTAATGGGCTCGCGAAAAGCATTGCCGATTCGGCGCACGAGAGTGCCGTTATTTTTGTGAAGCTGCGCCGCTTCTGCGATTCTGGTAGCAGTGCAACTCGATAGTTCAATTAAAACGCGCTTCGTTCCTCATTTCGGGGCACAAAATATCGAGCGACTTCAGAAAAGTGACGTTTGCAAGATTGTCGCGAAGTTTTTCGTGCGAACGCGGATCCACTTTTGTTACGATTAATAAAACTGGCACATAACCGCAAAATCAAACTGAATTTTTCGTTTTTTTTTTCATAATTAATCCAATTTTGTATCGCTCCTACGAATACCCATTGGACGAAGGATGACCGAGCAATTGGAGATCGAGGCGAAGCAGAGAAAATCTTGGGACTGGGAACCGGACAAAAGGGAATTTCCGTTGAGACCGAAAAGCGGAAACGTCGATGCTTCGCTCGCGACTTTGGCTTCCGCGATTTACGATAGCAACGGCTCGATGACCGAGGCGTGCATCGAGCCGGGATGGAGGGTCGGTGACATTATTCTCGCGGCACGTGTTCTCCAAGGAGATTCACCAGTTCCGAGTTACAAGGACGAAGCCGAAATGAGGAGAGTTTTCGGACTCGTTTACGACGTTTTACGATGTGAGCGCATCGATTTTTCTAACGAAGATAAAAACTAACCGATTAATTGTTAGGAAATAAGCAAAAATCAGTGCTGTCTTTTTGTATAGTTACTCGACCATTTGCGGCATGAGAAATCAATTTTTGTTTAGATAAACAAATTCTAAATCAAGCCCTACGAGACGTTGGCTTCTGGTATCGGTACAGCGAGCACATTAATCGCGAGAAAATCGTTTGGCTGCTTCTGTACGACATGCAGGGAAGAAAATTCTCTCGTCGCCGTGACGCTGCGACTCTCGAGAGGAGAGAACGCGCTTTCCGTCAGGCGGGAATTAAGGATATCGAGGACGCGCTCATCGAGACCAGAACGAGACTCGCTGCGAGCGTTTCTCGCTTGAGGATCGGTGGATCGGCCCTCGCTCTGGGTAAAACCATAAAATATCAAGCGGTCGTGACATACTTTTGTAAAAGCAGAGAAAACAAAACTGTTGAGAAAATCCGTGATTGAGATGAAAATCCCTTTTCGCTTCAATTTTCTTCATGAATTTTTTCAAATCTCGTTACTTTTTCGTTTTACCAGGATAAAAAGAACAATTACGATTATTCAAACGTTTTTAAGGTAGTACATGGACGGAACGATTTCTTAAGAAAGTCTTGAAATTTACACAGAGTTTCAATTGACTGACAGACATATCAAATTTCAAAGAATTCGTCTTATTGGTTATTTGGATAAACGTGTGTTTAAATGTGAAGAAAAATACACAGGTTTAAAGAGGCTATGCATAAAAAAACGTTTATCTTTCCAGATAACGAATGAACGCTCGTTACGAGGTTTATGAAAAAGTACACGATAACAATGAAGTATATAACGAAGGTCTGAGAAAAAATTCAAGTCGATTGTCTTACTAGTAATAAAGATAAATTACGTTAAAGATTGAACGAAATTGGTAACGAGCACTCGTAAGCTCACATTTGCTTATTTCGGAATTTTGTTTCTTCTTGGCTTGGGCCATTCGTTTTGCGCTTTGCGTTCTTTGAAGCGATTTTTGCATAAAAAACTACACTATTTTAGCCGCAGGGACGAATGAAATTTTGGGCTCAGTCAGTGTTGAATCCCCGTTCAATCAATGGCTTGTTATTTCATTTGCCAAAAGCTAAGTTGAAAAAATGTATTTAGAATTTTGAATGAATAACTCTGACATTAATTTAGAGTGATGATATTTTTAATTAGGAAGTAAAAATCGATGCGATTTAGACACCCATAAAATAAAATTCTACCGGCATGATGATCTACCTTAATTTTCATGACGAAGGGTCAAAAGAAAAAATCCCGATTTTTCCTTCCTCCCAGCATAACGTTGATCGACGATCGATTTTTCATTCTCGAATAGACGAGCTGCTACCAGCTCATCTGCGATCCGCCGAGGGAGTAAATTGGAGCGAAGACGGAGCGTGTTTAGCTTCCGGTTGGGTCAACACCATCAAAATACCCAGCAGAGCGGAATTCATCGGTGAAATGTCAAAGCTCGAATTGCGTCTTTGTGCGAATTGCAACGAGACCGAGCTCGACGAACATCATTATGTGTTTGATCCGATTTGCCCCAAAGTCGTGAATCTTCATGATAAAGCGAGAGAAAAATTGGCCATGTCTGACCTCGTCACGAGCCATCGTTTCATATTTTTGGTAACATCGAAAAAAAACAAATTTCGAGTGGATTTTGGTTTATTATTTGGATCGAAAGATACACTTTGTAAACTTGGCAGGAACCTTTAGATTTTTCCTGACAATTTTTTATGTTCTTTCCAACAGGAAAGGTCGCTGTGCCTCGGAGCTGCAGCTCTCGCTCAAACGATACGTTGCGGTCGACTCTGTGGACCTGTGGTCCTCACTCACACGATAGCTCCTCGTCACACAGGATATTTGGCAGGACTAATAGCGGACATCGAGGACGCTGGAAGGCTGTTGGCTTTTGGTACCGGTCAACAGCGTCACCAGTACGAAGATTATTTAGGCAAACTCGGACTGACGACTCAGCAGTGTCGAGTCTTTGCTGAGAAGTATGACTATGAAAAAATTCAATTTTAGAGAAAAAAAATTAGCTCGTGGATTTTATCGAGAGACATTCGATGGCTCAGCTTTTTTTTATGATTTCATCGAGTCAAAACTAATTCAGAAATAGCATTATCGATTTTTCATCAACGAACAAAAATCAATCGATCAAATTTGATTGATCGATTGGAACAATCGTCGATCCATTTCTCGTTGTCTTTTCCTTTTGAACTCACTAATGCGATTTTTTACATAAAAAGTTATGGTATTTTAGCCAGGGGCGAATGAAATTTTGGGTTCACTCAGTGTTCGATCCCCGATTAATTAAGGGCTTGTAATTTCATTCGCCAAAGGATACCGTTGAGAAAATTTATTTACGATTTCCAATTGATAACTCTGGCTCTAATTCAAAGTGATAATATCTTCAATTGGGAAGTAAAAAATCGACCCAATTTAGGCACCCATAAAATACGATCTTTCGGGCATGACCTTAAAATGTTTTCATTTCAAGAAAATCTCGTTTTCAATGTTTTTCTTCGTCCTTTAACATGTTTTTATTGGCAGATACGTGGCTCCCCCACCTCTGGCTGAGCTCGAACGAGCCACTGTCGTTCTTTGCCCACCCCCGTGCAGTTACACGGGAGTAAAAGACGTGGTTGACCTGGCAGTCGCTCGGGGTGGCGACACGAAGCTTCTGGAGACTTTGACCGAAATCGACATCGAGTTGGAGCAACCGAAGACGCTTCTGACCGAGCAATTAACGACACTCAAGTACGCCCTGACTCGACCAAACGTTCAACTGCTTATTTACGAAGCCCACAGTATTCTACCGTCCGAAACATTCGAAATGGTCGACCAGGTCGTTCAGCACGCCAATCAAATGGCCGCTGACAAGTACGCGCGTGAGCATCCGGTGAATAAAAAAATGAGCGAAGTAGAAAGTAAAGCTCAAATCATTGAGCTGTCGAAGAAAAACGTTATTTTTTCGCTTGCCACGAATATTTGCAGCCCAAGAAGATCAAAGCTTCGAACAAGGAAACTTCGGCAAAGATGACGAGATCGGGCAAAGCTGGAAAACGTACGCAATCCGTGGACCAAAAAAATGAATCGCAAGAAGAAAAGCGAATCGAAGACGAGGAAGATATGTCGACTCGGGTTTCGGCTGATTTCGAGGTTTCGTGTGAACCGAAAATTTTTGCAGTTTTTGACATTTCAACGTTGATTCAAACTCGAAGAAATGTTGAATACTCGAAATTTAATAGGTTGAGCCGAAAATATTAATTTTTGGGAAAAATCTGGACAACTGACGATTTTTTCACAGGTACCGGAAAGCGACATTTTCGAAATTGATTCACCCCTCGATATTTACGGCATGGAATCAGCAAAGTGGCTCAACGAGGGTTGCTATTTAGCCGTTATAAAACGCAAAGAGATGATGCAATTCAACTCATTGTTTATGATCAAAGTTGCCGAATCGAAAGGATTGTTCGGTGATCCTACGAAACAACGCCAAGAATCGCCGAAAGAGGAACGAGTCGTTTCACCGGTTCGACAAGGCTCCTTGAATTCCGGTAGAAAAGGCTTCAAACGTCCCAAGGTTACGATTTTTTTGATGCTTTTATTAATTAAAGTGGTTTCGTTGAACGACTAGAAATTGACTAACTCAGCAATATAAAATTCAACAGAACGATCCTAATGAATTCCGAATTAAAATGTTCATGCTAAATACTTGAAAAATTCGTGAGAAATTGACAAAAACTTGTCGATCGACAATTTTTTTTTACAAAATAAAAAAGTCACTTGGTAAAACAAATTGTTGATTTTAATTTTTCGTTAAAACTATTTCCACATTTTTATTTGCTAAACGAATGTTCAGGTCTTCGTAGTTGAAAAAATTGGTAATAAACGGCTGATTGGAAAATTGATAAAAATGATAAAAACCGCAACTCAATTAGCATTTTACTCCTTCTAATTTGGTAATTGATAATAAAATGGTTGTAGATCGACGGTTACGTTCGCTGTTTGTTTTTTTCGTTTTGAGCATAGAACGGTTTGTTCCTTTTTCAGATTCAGGTCGATCGAATAGCAGCTGCGACGCATTCGTCGACATTGCGATCGAGTCGAAGTAAAAGGAGGGAGAATGCGCGCGAAAAGGCTGCGTGTCCAAGACACGTACAGCACGCGACGCAGGACGAAATATTGTCGAGGTCTCAGGTACGTGAAGCGAAGCGCCGGGACGCTCGACGTTGGTGGGACGAATCAGCTCAGTTTTTATTGCACGCTGCCATTTGCGGTACTTGCAAATTCCGACTTTTTCACACCGACCCGCGCACGAGGAAAATCATTTATCCGCCCTACGTGCACGACATCGTGTTCGAAAATTTGGACGACAATATCGAAACTGCGGTGTCGAAAGAGCGCGCGGAAAGTAGCAGGAAAGAAAAAGTTCAATCTCCCAACTTGTTCTTCCCCCATAAAATCGTTCTTTCCAATAAATTCTACGATAATTTGAGGGCTCTCACGTGGAAGCACTTCAAACAGAGCTCTTCTCTCATTCGGAAAGTTTCCGCTGCCAATCAGAGACGCGGCTCCAAAAGTGCTTACACTCTTTGAAAAAAAAAATCGGTCTTTGTTATTCCCTGAAAAGCGACGAAGAGAAAACGGTGCACCGTAAAGTTACTTTCGGTCAATATTTGGAGTAAAAAAAAACAATTTCTCCCAAAAATTGCTTTCCCCGCTGCGGAAGTCCAAAATTTGCTAAATTTTTATCGTTCGAGTTACTTTTTCCGAACGATTATGCTCTCCGTAAAAAATCTGAAACTTGGACAAAAATGACGTGGCTATAAACGAAGCGAAGAAAATCCGCGTCGTGCAATTTTTGTGTCGCGTGATATATCACGTGGAGAGGGAAGTCTTAGTTCGCGTTATTCGAGCAGCATTTCAACGATTTTGTATGTGTAGCAAGGTAGGAATTTATATCGCGTGATTCTATGGTGATTTAAGAGGAAATAGTCTATTATAACTCTCGATTGCATTCTCATTTTCGTCACTCCAACGAGTCTGGTATGCGGAAAAAGTTTTATGCGTTATAACTGAAATAAATAATCGGTGAATGCCGGAGAATCATGAATTTTGTCGAAAATTTCGACCCGGTCGATCGAATTATTTTTACAACATTCGTTGAAAGTTTCATCGTTTTCATTCAACCTCGAGCTCGATCATTTTTTTGTGCGATTCGTTGCAACACCCCGAGGCCCGAGCCATTATTAATTTTCTGTAAAATCCAAGCTCAAATCCAAAGGATCGTTGGACGTTTATTCTTCTGATGATTAAAGGGGCGAAAAGCTCTGGAATTAAAATAAAATGTTGCAACGCAAATCTGTGGAGAAACGCTCCCTCAAACCGGCTATCTCGCGTGCCCGGTAACAGTCGCGGAAATGATAATAATCGGGGCAATTCATTCAGGGCGACTTCCGCAGAGCATATAAATTGTCTGTCCGCCTACCCGAGTGCAAGCTCATATATTGCACGTGATAGTTGTACCCAATTTCGTTAGTCCAAAGACCTACTAAAAACGATTCGATGCGCTGATGGTATTTTTAAAATCGGAGTCGAAATCGTCTCGAGAAAAATGAAACGAAATTATTGATTTTTCATCCCTCATTCATGGGGAAATAGCTCGAGGATTCTTTGCGCTCTTTCTATAATGAAATAACCGAAAACAGAATTGTGTGGGGGGTTCGAGTCGAGTTTTGATGGAAATTTTTAAAAAGCTGACGGTGCAGTCGATTTTTCAGGATCTCCTTGACGAAAGACGTTGCCGAGGATCGATTTAGCGAGGTTTTGTAGACCCAATA